>NC_069145.1:86083408-86358408 GCF_943734635.1 Anopheles cruzii
TACCAGGCGCCTCCATCAAGCTTCTTTCGTCCGGCTTCACGACCATCCCAGCCCGCAAGCTTTCAGCTGTTACCGGATTCACATTCTTATGTCCATCATTTTTTATGCTTTCATTAGTCCGTTCTGGCTGGCCCGTCCCCTTTCGATGAACGTCCCCCCCGGGTTCCGGTGACTGATTTGCTTATCGTCCCATCGTTCCCGCGACTGGCGAGCTCTTGGCGAGAATAAAATAATATTTTCCTTTCACGGTGTCTGTCCATTTCCGGCGCCTTCGGTGGTGAAGCAGAGCGTGATATCGCTATCATGGTCGACATTAATTTGACGACAGAACGGCGAGCCTGCGTCGGGACAGGGATCGTTTCAATAGAATCCTTTCCTATGGTTGGCGTAATGCGCTTTAAAGACCAGGGCAGGAAGCCCGTGGCCGTGCCGCTGACAATACTTTGTTTGTACGATTTTCCGAGTAAAATTGGGCCACAAATTGGAGCATGTAAATGGGACAGAAAGTGATAAGCGGGTAATAGATGTACGGATCAAAAATGTGTCGTTCGAGAAGCACTTCATTTAGTGTGATAAATGTATACTAGTTTCGGTTTTCGTTGAGTCTCACAGGCGCAGTTCAGGTTTAACATCACCAATTAGTGAACTTCCCAATGTTCTAAGTAGAAAATTATGATTCCAAATTTTTACTCAACGTATTTTTAAGGTAATATTGGTCCACGGCGTTTCCACGGCGACCAATTTTCCGTTTCTTGCCTCACAATTCTCCACGAAATTGACTTTGGCATTTGCCATCGTATCGGGCATGGGGCACGACTCCAAATGCCAATTAGAGCGGCAAATATTTTGATTGGATTTTGCTGCAAAATGTGTGCCGCATCCGAGGGCGCACATATTTTTAATTTACTCCGGGCTGGCCGGGCTTTTGTCGCTGAGTTGGAGCTGAGGTTTGGACCATGGAATCCAGAATGTAAACCCGAATGGGCCGAAAGCCGCCATGAAAGTGGTGGCAAGCTAAGCGGCGACATAAACATCATCTTTCATGTGGCTCGCCGTCGTTCGCGTAAAGGCATTGAAGCGACCGGCATTGCGCATTTCATCATATTGTTCGACAATAAATGGTTTATAATGCAAGCACGGCTCGCCGGCCGTTGACCTGGTGAGGCTTTCGGTCCCCCAACTCCAGAACGCTTTCGATGGGAATTTAATCGCAAATTAGAGTTACAGGTAGCTCAACTCGAGTGTTGAAGGCAAACTATGGCTGCTTTAAGATAGGAACGACGATCGACATCCCGGTTACTGCACATAGGCATCCCATCCGGAATGGTTGGAGGACCTTTACAGAAAGATTAGTGAAAGTACGCAGTGCATCATAAATTATCCCCGATTTTGCGTTCCTTTTTGCTGACATTCTGGGGCAAAATTTGAAAATAACTCATTACTTGGCCTACTATGGTGCACTGAAGAAAGCTTTGTTTTGTCATTCTCCGTCTCTGGGATCCAGCTCTGGATTTTTTTGGGTCGTTACTGCTGCCAGCTACACTCTGTTTTCAATCGTCCAAAGACCGGCGGGTAACTGCAGCTGCCCGAAAGCTGTGCGTGTAACCGACGACGAAATGATTTATTTACGCTCCGCTGAACAGCCGAACGTGCGGTTCCAGAGCACGGTTCGGCGGAACCATTACAACCCGGTTCGAGCGAAGCAGAACTTGACACTGGACCAAGCGCGACCCCTAAACCAAGCCAACGCGAATGCTCCCGGAAAACTATGTTGGTGCTTCGAAAGGTGGCGGAAGTTTCCAAAGCCAGTTCTGTCATAATAGATGCCCGGAAAGTGTTTTTGCGCCCGTAACGGAGTCGTTACGCAGTTAACCCACAGCAATGCGGCATAAAATGGACGTGGTCGAGGTTGGTACCATCAAAGGCTGCCGAGTTTGCAAAGAAATCTATTTGAAGGAACCCACAGCACGAGTCCGGTATTTTCGTCCCCTAAGAATTGGGTCGCTGATATGAATTTTTCTGAAAATAGCTCTGTTCATACATTTTTTTAATTAACTCGGGATTCAACAGCCTCAGCGGTACAATAAATTATGGGACAATTCTTACAGTAAGCAGCTGTTAATGTTCGTGAAAATATGATTCGTCGCTTCATATTTCAGCCGGGTGCCATAATTTAAATTTTCGCGCCCCGATGCAGGGCACGTTCTCGTTTCGCTTTTTACTGCCAGCTTTAAGCCCATTAAGATGCCCGTGGTACTCCACCGGGAGTTCCAAAAAAGGGTAAAGTATCACGCTCTCCCCCCCGGGGGGTATGGACCGCGAGTTGGCCGGAAAATGTTAGGAACAAGCGATGAACGGTAATTGCTTCCATAAGAAGTTTCTAAACTTTCCGTTCCCGGTTTTCAGCGCTAAAGACACGGAATGTTCCGTTTCCCTTGCTCCGGCAGTCAAAGTAATGAAACATGCAAAGATCTCTGCCAGGAACCAGTTTTCAATTTTCACTCAGTCTCGGATACTGTTTCGAGCGAGCAGAAAAACACGACCGACAAGAAGGCATGACTTGCGAACGGTCCAAAAAGTCGACTTATTAGTTTTCCGTTCGTGTTCACTTTTACTCCAGGCGCTCCCGGTTGGTTATTGTGTTCGTCGGCATCATTTGCTCCAAAGGCCGTACCATTCCGTGCCATGCGAAGACGTCTTGAACGGTACTCAAATACGTAGAACGCAATATGAATCATCCACGCTACAGGATGCATTTGTCAGAGCTGCGTCAACGGCCGTTGACTGCGATGGGTGCATTACTGCGGAGCTCGGGGCCCAATGTCGCATTCAAGACACGGAACGATCATCCGGAGCTCGATTGGAACATGAGCACCGAGAAGCAATGAGAGTCGCAGCGACAGCGGCAGGACTGTTTCCTGCCAGAGTCGCGTAGAATCGAGCAGTAGGTGCAAGCGTCCCCGTGTTTGGCGATGACAGCGGAACCGAAAAATGGTCCATGTTCTGCCATCGGTGCCGTTTCCACCGGTTGAACGTCGTTTTGAGTTTCCGGCTCGGGGTGGTGAATACGAACAACGACCTAATTCATCCACAGGACACGAGTGGCAGTGCCGCAAATGGCCGGACTACGTGTTTCTGCCTACCGTGTTGCCGTTGCCGTGAACATTGACTCTTTTGTCCTCTCTCTTTCTAATTGATTTACACAAATTTGTCACCCATTTCCCCACCATTGTCGCCGTAGCGGGACAAGGCTCGGGGCGCTCTCGGGCAGAGGTATGTCGGGAAGTGACTTCCTCGGTTCCGGCAATCAAACTGTCACAGGAACTGGGAGGCGGTCAGCTAAACTGACGACATGCTCACGAAGGATTATTTGGACTAGTGGACAGTGACATTCCGTGCGATGGATAAAATTGGAGTTTACCAAATATCGACTGAATGTAAAAATGTAATTGGCGAATACAGCTATTTAATGAATAATTTGTAATTTGTATAAACCAAGCAAAAGCAAACTCCAAATTTGTTAAACTTTTGACAAACCAAAAAAAGGCCAATTTGTTTGACCATTTTCCCTAACACCAGCAGACAACAGTCCATCGAACAACCCGACCTTCTACCTTTGATGGCCACTGGCAGAATGTGTTGCAGACTGACCCGATCGCCGCACTAAATGTCCTCCGGGCTATACATTCCCTTGTTTCGGGAAGTTTAGTAGCAGCATCCGCAGCACCGCCAATACATGAAACCCGTGCGCTACCCGATGACCGACAAAACTGAACTCATCCCCCGGGCATGATGCCCGCTAACTCCTGACCCAATCCGCAACAAAATGTGTGCCATCATTTTCCCCCATCGTCCATGTCCCGGACCCATCCCGAGATGGGTGGATACGACCGATTGGTACGGTGTGTTTTGCTGTTGGCAGGGTGAGAAGTCACACAAGTTAACATATCGCTCCGTTTGTCGATCCCATTACCATTGTTACCACCTTTTCCGAGGGGACCCCAGCAAGTCAACATGGGTTTTCTTTCTGCGGTACGTTTTTTATGCTTATGCTAGCCGCGCACCGCTCAAGGCGTCACGGTACAGTGAACAGTAGAAACAGCAGACGGAAACGAGGAAGCCAGAAACGCTTTCACGGTTCGACAGGCAAATTTGGGCTGCATCATTGCGGTCGGTGTGTGCCGTTCACATTCACCGACACCACGGATGTGATAAATGTGCTTCCGATCAGCATCCGGGAGCATCGTTAGTCACGAATCGCGAAGGATTCGGGCCTTTCATCGTCACTGCATTTCCATATGCTTTATTTTAATGGCATAGCGCTTCGATCACCTTCTATTATAATCATACGTTTGTGGTATTAACACTTGAAAGCTACACCAAACCGTGGTGATCTTGCTCCATGATAGAGCGTTACTTATGAGGGCAATTTGATACCACTCTCCACATCAAACATCATCCTGATCATTATGCACCTTAATCCAGCAGCGTGTTGAGTGAAAAGCCGGCCTTTGTGAGAAACGGATAGCATTAGAAAGTATGATTCGCCGGGCCATGGGAATGGTTTCCACAATGGTTGCTCCGGAACCGTTCTCTCAACGACGATAGTGGCTGTGGGTTGTTCGCACAACGCAGCAGGCTTAGAGGCCGAAAGAAACGGAAGCATCTGTGATCTTCTCTGTGCATCTGTGAAGAGTGTGAAAGAAGCGGACGGCTAGCGGACTGCCAACCGACCACCGACCATGTTAGCCGTGCACCACATGACCCCGGTGGAAGTTAGCCAAATCTCCAACCTGCACACGGTGAGTAATGGGGGGAGTGCCCTTCAAAACGCATCTCACTCTAATGCAGCACCTGAAACCACCTCAATAGCGCTCAAGGACTGGGCTCTCAAATTGCCATTAATGTTTCCAAAACTGATTTAAAGTAGAGCTCTAAGGCGATCATAGTATTGAAAACAATACTTGGCTCCCCGGCTTGCCAAAACTCCGTTGTTGGCAACCAGCTGCAACCAACGATTATAGAGCCCTTCCCAAATGTTTCATCCGTTTCTTCGACTGCACCCAAGAGCAACAACATACACGTTAATTAAAAGCTTTTGCTCCATCATGTAAACCAGGCGCCCTGTACCAACCCAGTACGGCGAATAGAACAAAGCCCCTTTTGTTCCGGCGCAGTCTGCAGGATGTTCAACAACGTTTTGGCTATCAGTTTTTCAAGCACTCCGTCGACGGGAAATTTGCGGATGACCACCAGGATATTGCAAAATTGTGTTATAAGCATTCCTAATTTTCAAAACAATATTCAGAGAGCACACACTACGCTCCGCATCAACATAGATTATCAGAGCAAGAATAGTTTTTTTTTGTGAAAGGATATTCCACTAGTTTAGTAAATTTTACTACCACAATCGAGGTAACATAGAAAAAATGGCAAAAGACATTAGCATTGTTGAAATGCTGCCCTAACCGTAGTTCGCCTAAGCGATGGGAAGATGAACTTTTTAAGCCCTCTCGGCAGCAGGATACTAATTGGCACGGCTAACGCGGAACAAACACCCCCGTGTAAAACAGGAAAACAACATTACTACATAAATCCCCTGGAATGGGAGGCAGAAGCAACTGCGAAGACCACAGCTACGGTTTAGTCTTCCCTGCTGCGCTACCATTTTTTTGCGACAAGCAACTCAATTCACCCGAAGGCTGTTGTGTGGTTTACAGTTTTTGTTGTGGTGAGTTTTCACACTTTCTGTTGTAGGTTTTATTATCTTTCGCATTCTAACGGTAGCTAGCGAACAAGCAACATTGTGAGGCAGACTGTAAGCAGACAACCGACGGAGATGGTGGACCTCTGGTGGACCTTGAGCAACCGAAATGTGGTCGACACGTCACGCATTGGTTTTCGTTCGTTACCACCGTCCGGGAGTCACCTTTCGAGTAAGATTTTTGCCGGGTGGCAAACGCATGGACTTACCTTGCTTCGCAGTACCGTACAAAGTTTTTTCGTACCGCTAAACTAGTACCGCGCACCCAACAGGTGGCCCAACCAACCTAACCGAACCCAGCGGGAAGCATTTTAATTAAGCCTCAAACCCGTTCGGCAGCCTTTGGGATCGGTGTGCATGTTTCGGTCACGTTCAGTACGGTGACCGTTTGTTTCCTCGCAGGAACCAATGCTGCACCGAGAGAGAGAGAGAGCTGTTTTAATACACCACCACGAATGTCGCACAATTCAATACGCTCAGCACCCCGGGTGGCGTGGTGGAAGAAGTAATTATGATAATTAAAAATATGCCTGCCTGCTCACTGCTTAAGATAAGCAGACCACGACGGCAAAGCAACATGCAAAAAAAAGCGATCGAATTGCTTGACGTGCACGATACGACTATGACGGGGCCATTTGGCTTTTAAGGTTCCGTAGCTGTAGCTGTGAAGTTAAGTTTATTAAAGGTCTAGACCACAAATTGGTCTTTTCCCCAGCCAACAAGCCGGCCGGGTGTCTGACTGAATCTTACACCCAGCTTGCGATATTTATTATGTAAATTGTTTAATTTACTATGCTACGGGGCGCGTGAAATAGGCCCTCTGCAATTTGCAGATTAGACCCGAAAGCATTCACCGAAAGCGTTCTGTCCTTTCGGTTGTCTGTCGATATCGATTGGTTGACAATGTTCGTTCCGAAAACGAAAAGATCCTTTTTCGCTTCCCGATGGTGTCGTAAATCAACAGGAACAACGTTCCGTAAGGCGACAAGCCCATCCGACAGCGCGTTCGGTTTTGGATGATATCACGTTTCGGTTCGTTTAATAGTTGGTTAACAACGTAGCCTTGTTCTTGTTCGCAAACCTTTAAATTAATTATAAATATTTTTGTACTTTGCTTAATAAATTCCTGCCGGTAGTACCACCTAACGAAAGAACGAAATCACGGCCCGGGCTTTCTAGAAAATTCCGGGATGCTTAAACTATGGTATTAAAAAGAGGAAAAACTCCATTTTGAAATTTTAACAACGCACACCCGGGATACCGGGATCCCGGTGCCCGGTGCCGCCGGAATGCAGCTTGGCTATATCGTCAGCACTCGATGGAATTAAGCTGCTTCCAACCTGTTACCCACTGTGCTATGAATATTGAACATTTTCATCGCTACACATCGGTCTCGGGCTGCCGTGACCGACCCTACGGGACGCGGTGTAGTACGCATAACGGCAGAACATTCACGCTGAAAACCACTACCGACGGCACGAACGGACGAAAGGCCCAGCTGAGCTGCAGACGGTTATTAAGTTCAGTGACGCGTGTAAGCGACGGGATCGGGAATCGATAGAATTTTAATGAGCCTACCGCCGGGACGGGACGGTTCGCTTACGATGCAGACGGTGTCTGAAGCCGACGGGATGGTGTATTATTTATGATAAGAAATGAGGATGCGAGGCCTGTGGCGAAGCTCGCTACAACATGCTGACCACTCGGTGCAGCCATTCCGCAATCCTGCACCTACTGACGTCACCAACTTTCGCTTTCGGTGGCCACCTACTTTCGGGGGTTTCACAAACGATGCAACAGGATGCATGTAAATGTTTTCATATCGTTGAAATTTAGTCCGATACTGTTGAAGTACAGAAATGGAACCATACAGTCTAACAACTGGAAGCTCACAAAATACCAAGAAACTCATCCAACACAATCTGCTATCAATTATCATGAACACCGAACGTACATCTTCCACTTCGTAGAAAGTTAGTTGGGTTGTTTCCAAAAGAGGACCCTCAACTGCAGTTTGCTCCCTTGGCTCGGGCAATATTTGCATTCCGTAGCCAAGGGTATGCATCCGCTTCACTATTTACTCAACTCGGTTTCTGTTTCGGTGCTAGTGAACCGAACTTTACCCCATTTCCGGGGAAGCGGGGAATCCTCGCGAGGACTCCGGACATGGCAGAGTGTTATTATTATGTTGCCTTTCGCATCCGGTGCCAGTGGTGGATAAAGTTTTCCCACTACCCACTGGGTGGGAGCCCCAAATTGCACTGCACAACGATCGAAGAATGTACGGCCCTGCGCGATGCGTCGTCGGGTTTTGGGCGGGTTGTGCCCAAATGATTTGGTTGTTCGGAAACTAAGAACACATCCGTGTGGTATTAATATTCAAATGATCTTACGACGTTTCGTACGGCCGATGCAGGCCCTTCTTGTGCCTCCCGGTGCCGTACCGGTGCATACCACAAATAGGTCTCTGGTCGGAGCCATGCATAAATGCAACGAATTCTCACCACTACCAGCTGGCTGCCGGACGTAGCTGAGTTATTGGGAGCGTGTCTTCTCGGGGGAAATCACTACTCACTTCTTTTCCAACATGCAGCTCGTTTTGACGATTGTTTTACTGAGCTTCGTTGTGGCAACGTAAAACAAATAATGTATTCATTACAAACATGTGTTTAGAACGTCTTCATATAACACGCTGCCGTTTGGTGCTGTTTCGAAATACTGAACTTCGATTGCCTTCTTCTTTGCCATTGCAGCTTATCCTGGAAATAAATAGCGAAGTGGCGCTGTTTCGGGACCTGCTCATCCACGTCGGCCAGTCACGAGACTGTCCCGAGCTGCGGGAGAAAATTCGAAAACTGCGCCGATCGTGCGTCGAGGCCTGCAAGCACACCGCCGCACTAATACTGCCGCAAATTCGAACGTAAGTTACTATTTAAACAGGTCGTTAGTCGTCATCCCCGAAACGTACGGTTTTGAGTTGACTTTACGGTACCGGATTACCATCTCATTATCATCGAGGTCGTCGCCACTGGAGGAGCATATTTTCGCTTTCACGATGCCCCGAAGCCCACCGGGGACCAGCACTTAGCACAGAGCGGGATCTTAGATCTTGCGACCACGCTCGGGAGCTGAGCAGGCGTAAATGCAGCGAAAATTGGGCCACGAAGGTGCCCAACAGGATGATCTCAGCAAGCCGCGGTGGATGGAACGGAAAAGTTCTCTCATATTCTTCTGACCCGTCCCGGGTCGGTTGCCTGGCTAACGAAATGCAAACACGGTCCAACGGTCGGGGAGCCGGAAGTTGTTTTCTTCGGCGAGCTGTTGGAAATTGCCTTGCAGTTTAAATATTTACCATCGCGCAGTGCCACAGTGTCGCACTGTTCTTCAGCTAATAATGCCGCTAAGTAGATAGCTTTACGCCTGTGTCCGGGTGGACCTTTCCACGGCACCCGGGGACACTGTAATCGACGTACTAATAATTGCTAAACATGTCGAAGGTAGTTGCAACACAATGTACAAAGTGATCAAAAAGTGGAGTCCTTCATTTTGCAGCACCCCGAAAAGTGACTTCCTCGGTCCGGAACGATCTTAGCAAACTATGCCATAATGACTTAAGTTTTGCAGCAACTTGGCAAAACTCTCTTCATTGTCCAAACTCGTTCCGCCCCGGCCAAGTTGGACTACGCTTCATATCCGACGCGGTCCCGTGGAAGGATAATAGCATCCAACAGGTTTCAAAATTTATGCTACTTATCTCGTTTCCCGTTCCCGTCACGTTCTCGCGCTGTCAACATGTTTAAAGTCCAACGCGCTCCTCTTCGTCACGCTTCCCACAGCGAACCTCGGGACGGATGGATCGGATGTTGTTTCTAGCAACTCTCCGAGACAATTGCTTTTGGCGTTCGCTTCTGGTGATGCAACTTATTTGCCTCTTCCAACTCCCGCTCTTCGTGACATTTTTTCAAAGTCCTTCCCTCTGTTTGACCGGCTCGGATCGTCTCGGATCGGAATGTCGACAGGGAGTGGGAGCGACAGAACGTGACTCCACGGATTTGCTTCCGAAGAAGGTAAACGAAATTGGGAACCTGTGCGGGAACTTCAGCGCAACCTGTGTTCGTGTGGCGCATCCTTCCGCACGGTTGAAAAAGGTGTTGAAGTGGATATCGTCGAGTTGGACCTTAGTTTGGAACACTCGTAATGGCTCACCATATTCGTTTGGCCATAAAAAACCGTGCGGCCGGTGCTCACATCCTCCACGGTAATCCGCTAGATGATTTATCCCGAGGCTCCACTTAATGAAGAGGCAAAATTCAAACCAAACAATTCGAAACGTTGGACCACCGTTGGAACGGAATTTGAAATGATTGTACCGAGTCCCGCAGCGGACGGTACCGAGGAAACTGAACGAAAGGAAGTTATTTGCCGGAGGCCGGAATGCTTTTCACGCAAGAACCACCATTCAATGGCCTGTGGACTAACGCTGTGGCTTCCTGTTCCCTCGGGGGTTCCGGGTTTTTTTTTTGCTTCCCTCCGCTGCACGTTGATTCGGATTCGGTCTAAGTTTGTGTGAGTAATCTTCCATTCAAGTGAACAACACTTCGTTCTTGCCGTGACCGGACCACCGACACCGCATCCAGGTCCTATAAAACTTCCTGCAAGTGTCCAACGGAAGGATGAATGGGCCACCAATGTGGGTTGCCAAGCATACGTTACCAGAATGGTGGTCGAGAAAAGGAGCGATCCTTTCGATCAACCCGTCTCGCTCACTGCAGCGTTGCCACACCGTTCATGATGGCGGATTGGTGAGATTATAAAGTTCAAATAATTCGCTGTAAATCATCCAGAGCTGTACCGTGCGACTGATGCCACCGCTGGTGTGACACCATTTTGGTGGTCCATTTGGGCGAAGTGCTACTCCGGTGCTCGCTCCGGCCAATCCCACTTGTCAGGGAGGCCTTTGGGCAATAAATTACATCCAATTGCTGGGGCGAAAATGGGGATGCGAAAAATGTGTTATTGTAAAATATTTATACCAGAACGCGGTGCGGCGCAGAAGTTCTCAGACGAGAGAACACAGACACAGGGATTACGCCGATTTCGCCTTCGTCGGTTGCGCGTGGTCCATTTGGACAAATTCTTAATCCTGCCCGCCTGCGATGGGCGTCCGAAAATGCGACGTATGATTTAGTGTGCAATGGCCCAGCGGGTGTGAGTTAGAAAATTGGTAACCAGGGACCCATTTCTGCACGGTGGCGCAGCCTGGAGAATCTATTACAGTGCCCTAATTCAAGGACATCCAACGATATGGGTCATGCGCCCGAAGAGATAGTTTCACGAGCTTTCAGGTAGGCCAAAGGTAAATTCATTCGCTAAGTGAACGCGAGCAAACAATTGTTTAGTATTGGACAAAGTGATGCCTTCGTTGTGTCATGGCTTCCACAAAAATGACACATTTTCCAGAAACCCTTTTGGACTTCTGGGTATAGAGCTTCTTTTTGTGACCAAACTGGAAACAAATATTTGGCTTAACGCAAACACATTAAATCAGTGCACATTAAGCGAGCAGCTGAAGGTCTCGCCGTGATTTTATTCACTTTACCGCCAAACTTCTCTGCACCGTTTGCCACTCGGGCCAATCCATCTCCCGTTGGCGGAACCTTTCCGTTGACATGTTAGAAAGAAGCAGGAAGAAGACATTCTTCCGGCACATAAACACGGAGCTCTGTCATTTATCAGCCACTTTACACCTGATCCGACGATGATCCACACCCGGAACGTACCGGGACCGGGTTTCATTATTTCCTCGGGGAACCATCGATGTTTGATGAGGGTTGGGTTTTAGGGGCCAGGTTTTTGCGCAAAGTTTTGATACATTTCGGCAACCTGCTCGCCTTAGGGGTGATGGTTCGCCCTTTTGTGGCCGAAAACGCTCGGTCTCGGCAGAGTGCCATCGGGCCATCGACGTGTAATGAAGCACACTAATTATGCACGTCTTCTGTGCTGTGCTGAGTTTTGAGAACTCCCGACCTCAATGCATGTACCCGACACACCCGACCGGATCACTTCGAATAGCCGAGTTGCTTAACTCACATGAAAATGCGTTTGCTCAGCGTACTGTGGCCTCACCAATATGGTTTAAGGTGTCTGCCAAACACTCGTTGGATTCTCGTTACGTTTCAATTTCGAAACGTTCATCTGCAAAATATAGAGATGACAAAATGGAAACCCGAAAGAAACGATTTCGTGTCGAATCACCGACGTTTGCCGGTGAATGCCGGTTCGTCAACCTTTCTGAAGCTCGTGCCGAGAGAAAATCATGAATGTGGCACACATCTTCCTATCCCGTTTCTGTTTCACTCTTTTCCGATTTCCGATTTGGGCGGGAAATTCAATTGACAACGACGTGCCATCGTTTGCCGAGCCAAGTGATCCGGGCCGGATGTGTGATCGAAACCGGCGAACCGGATACCCTGGGTCTCCTGATACACGTAATATTGTTTTTCCATTATCATCGGGCCTGGCAAAAGGATGATCATTACCTGGTACCGTGGGCGTTGAGATGGAAGAGATTTTTATGCGTCATCGACCAAGGCACGGCGGACTCCTGCCCAATGGAGCCGAACCGTGGTGATGGATGCCGAGCCCACGGACACGAGTCTCGTTCATTAGCGTTTGAAACCTGCTGTCGGTGAGCTGATTGTATTAAAGCCATGCTTTATTCGCCCGATGAAAGAAAGCGCCATCATCGCGTGGCTCATCGAGTTAAACCATCGTTATCGATGGCGCGATGTCATCGAGGTGGATTTTGAATGAATAAATTATTGTCACGGACACAGAGTCCCGTCGGGAAGAGCTTTAAATAAGCAGTATCCGAAACAGCTCCTCAAGCAATTGTCAGAAAACTTACCTTATGAAGAACCATTCCTCGATCCTCATTGCATAATTAATGTGCACCTCTTACACGGGGAAGGTACACTTTTTCCACCGCCTCGCCCGACTTGTTGGCCAACTGGGAAAACATGATTTTGGACTTAAGCAAATCTTCAAAGACCCTCTGTGTCTTCACTTCTGTTTTCCCAGTCCCCGCCGGTGACACCGCCGGTGCTGACGACCCGGAACGAAATGGAGCGAACGTGTTTTTGGGGCTCTTCGGGCCGAAAAAAGTATCCCGGGTCCTGGAAATGAGTTTCACCTTTTTCTCTGCACGTGCCGTTAAAATGTACCGCCATAAACATTGCGGTGGAGGGCGTGGGTCCTTCTGCTTGGGTCCCCCCCCGGTGAGTGCAAGGCGGACGATACGACTCCCTTGCCGGCTTTCTTCGGCGGAAGAACTCTTTCACGCGCTGTTCTAGCCCCACACAGCGTGGCTGTCTCAACCGAACCATCGCGCATAACGACCGGACAAATCCCTCGCCATTAACGCAAACGATGTGGCCGTCGGTGCCTCTTGAAGCAATTAGCACCACGAAGGGGGCCACTCCACTTCCCGCGTGCGTTCTCGGACACAATATCAATTCTGTTAATTAATTGACGTCGGCTTCGGTCGTCCTTCCCGGACCGGTGTCGGACGAGTTCCTGGTTGCCGGTCGATAAACTCAGCACTCAGCCAGATGAATCGGGAGCAGATAGAGCCTGTTGGCTTAAAGCCTGTTTCAGCGACGGAACTTCAGCATCTTGCATCGAGATCTGCACCGGAAACCCTTCAATATCGCTTCTGTCTCTCGCTCCGATCGGGCCCTGGCGATTGGCATTATCCAAGAGAAAGCATAGAATATGCACTAACGAAACCGCAAATCATCGTTGGCCAGGAGTGGGTACCGCAAGTGCGCCCTTGCGTTCTTCTCGTACTCCACTTACGGGCGCCTCTACTGAGGGCTTTTTATGGTTGATCTATTTAGTTGCTCAGGGACGAATGTGGTCCATCGGGTGAATCCGTCCCCGTCCTAAACGGTCACTATGATAAGCTTTAAGCACATAACCCAATTACGATTCCGGCCACTGTTGCCGGTAGATAGAGTGCTCAAACACAGACTGCACCCGGGAGAGGGCACCGCAAATAGCGTTCCTCCAATCTCGTCCGAGGCGGCACGCTCGCTCGCTGGCCGCCTGGTTGACATTCGTCCGGGGTGGTTTGTGTGCCCTTGCCCGCTGTACTACACAGATGATGATGATGATGGTGATGGTGATGATGGTGATGAGACTATGAACATTGACATAATCAACTGGCGAAAGGTATTACGGGCGAGGCAAACCGGAAGGCGACCGGGTGCCGGTAATGGACGCCATGGTGCTAGTCGGGGACTGTTGCAACCCCGGTTGGCGTTTGATGTGGAAACGCTACTAATGCCGGACGAAAAAGGGACATCGAGTGAGAATTATTGATCATTACCATGGCGCGCGGCACAGGATTTCCCCGAGTCGGGGAAAGCTTTCGAAAACCATTGTTTTTGTGTCGGTGTGTGTGTTCTGCTCCCGTCATTTCTACTGCTCTAAAACACTAGGGACTACTAGGGAACAAAGAGAATTTTTCATCCGATTCGATTATGGGGTTTATGGGGTGTGCTACGCCATTTTGTTTGTAACATTAATCCACGGCGCACTTTCGGAGTTTCCCAGTGGGAGTTTTTCCCGTAAAGGACGTAAAGAGCTGCCTACGAGGAGCGCAGGAGGAAAGTCGTTGTCGAATCCCGCCATCACAGCCTGCCCTATCTTTGCTTCTTTCTATCGCCCAGGGCCATCGCGGAAGGCATCCTCACCGATAACCCCCATCTGGTGCTGCTGTTCTATCTTGCTCAACTGTTTCTTAGAGAATTAATCAAAAGCCATCGACTGGTGCAGGTCATACCGATGGACATGTCCGGCTACTACGGTAAGTTCAGTGCCCCCCTTTTCTGGGCCGATGTCTTCCCGGCGATGAACCCATTAACCCTCCAACGCCAACGACCGGCCGTCCGGCCACCGCCTTGTTCCCTTTCGCCAGAGAACCGGGCCGGACCGTCGAATCTGGGCAACGTGATAAGTCAGATACTGCTCTGCAAGCAGATAACACCCGACTTCAACCAGGAGGAGCTGTGCAGCATCACGAAGGACTCGCAGGAGATTGCTCGGATACTGCAGGAACTGCAGGAGTTCATGCCCCAGCAGGAGACATACCTGGGTAGGTATCGGTGTGTCGGGTTCGACCTCATCCATCAATTGGCGAGCTGTGCCCATTCTGGGGCCACTGTTGGATACCACGCGCAACATGGTTCGCCACTTGCCTCATAAGCTACGCAGTGCCGGAAGGCAGTGCCCGCTCCCATTGTTTCATTTCCGTTTTGTTGTGCTTCCCCGCCAAAAACCCACGTCTATTTACAGAGAAAACAATCGCCCTAACGAACGAAATCAACGGACCCTGGCCAGCGAAACGGCGCCGTGGGTCGCTGTACAAAAACATGGGCCTCCTGTGCTGCGTTTCGCGTCCGAACTACCTATGAATGCGACCAACCAGGACCGGATCGGGACAGCTTACTGTTCCGCCAGCGTACCGCCTGCAGACTGTAATTACCGAGTACCCCAATAAATCCCACCGACGGAGAAAGGCACCGGCCGATCGACGGGTGCGCTCATCGGCCAGCCCACAACCGAAGGCCATCCATCTTCGCCAGCCGCGATTGATGGACGGAAATCCGTGCATTGGCACACTTCTGACGATCCGGTCTCTAATGTAGGACACCCGACACTGGGCTGCAGCTCATCTGGCCAGGAACATTATTATACACGCGAAAGGAACGAAATCCCCCGAATTTGCTGAACGGAATGCTATGACAAATTCCGTCACCCACCTGTCAGTGGACATAAAAAGGAGAAAAGCTGGAATCAAAGTAACCACGGCACGGCCACGTTCAGGTATGTTCACTGCGCTAACCATAATCAGGGTTAGCGAGTTGGCGCACCGCAAAGGGACAGGCTTCTGCAGTGCGGTGCAACGGCGAGAATAAAAATAGAATGTCCCCGTGCAGAAGCCGTGCAGAGGCTGCATTCCGTGGCATCGGAGTGAAAAAGCCAACCAAAAATAAAACACATTCGAGGCCGCACGGTGGGCCTTTGGTATTTATCCAGTTTATGTTGGCTTCCAGAATTTATTCTCGCTCTTTCTCTATTGCGCTCTCTCCTATTGCTGGAGGTGTTGGCCGTCCGATGCAGTTTTTGCCCCTCGGGCTCGAGGGGGTAAAGTTTGCCCAACCGGAAGCTGGGCAGATTGATTGGATGAAGACAACTTTTTTGTGAAACCCGCAATCAGCCGAGGCGACCAAAGTGCGACCGCAGAGGGAGTTTACTCTGGTGGCAACCTCTCTGTTCGACAAATTTATTCATGAGCCCCGCAAAGTTTGTTTGTTCAAAGCATAAGGCCATTGCAGCAAATCAGCCACAAACTCAATCACCGCCGTACCAAACTGTATTGAGGGCGGCAAAAATTGAGTCACGACATATATTCACGTACCCAGTAACGGGGCGCAGCATAATTCTCGTACACTAATCCACCCTCTCTAATCCCACCAGTAATTATGCTGATGATTGTGCGGTCGACAGAGCTAATGCTGTGTGCCGGAGGCGTTTATATGCCCTGACGTTCATAATCTGCCGCACGACTCGCTTGAGCACTCGCAGAGGCTCTCACAGAGGCACTCGAGGCGATGATAATCCATTAGTGGATGCGAGGTTAAAATGTGTAAAAAACGGGAACACGTCATCGCAAGGGAACTACCAGACGCGGACTTCCCTTCCGCTGGTCAACAAATCGGCCAGCAACGCCAACCGGCAGCCTTTTGCCTACCGAATTTTGGGCAAACAGAAACGCATTAATCGTGGCCGGGACCTGGGAAAACAAATGCTTCGAATGAAATGTCACCCCGTAATGCCCGAATGTTTAATTCAACGGCGATATTATACCACGCCGCAGCAGCTAGCCAGCGCAATCATTCACGGTTAACGGTCAGCGTCCGTGAATTTGCCCCCTCAAAATAACTCCCGGCGTCGAAACTTAATCAAGCAGACAAATATTTTCCTGTCTGCCACTGCCGGGCCCGGGTCCGTTTAGCGGGAAATGATTTCATTAGAGCGATTTCCGGCTCCGGACGGTCGGTATCCGGAAGCAGCAACAATCGGTTCAATAACCATAACCAACTAATGACGGGCGTAAATATTGGATTGGATTAGAATTAACCGATAGGGCTGTTGCTGCTGCTCCTGTTCTCGGTGTGTAGCGCAATGTTTGGCGCTTTATTGGCTACCCAACCCAGGCAGGCAATTCAATTGCGATGAGTTCGACGGAGCGATTTTGATGAAAAGTTTTTATTTTAACGTTGATCGTAACTCAGTCTGTTCCTATCGTGTTCAGGTTACTTTCTTCATTTCTTCTGAGCCGTGATTAAAAGAGTATTGGCTGCAATTTCAAACATCTAAAAGATTCAATAATTTATGACATTCCTGAAGAAAGTTACTATGAAGCAGTAAAAATATGGAAGTATCTATGGTAGGAAAAGTAGAAACGAAAGGTGGAAATGAAATCAAAGATTAAAGTAGAAAAGCAATATACTTTTACCAATTGCATCCAAAACTGACACTAAATCTGTTTTCTGGAACGATGAAATCGTAACCGTTGAAAATCCCACTCAAAACATAATCAACGCAAATATTGTGACGGAACGTAATTTTCGATCAGTTTTAAACCAAATACGGCACTCAACGATAGAAACGGCAACAGCTTCAGCTCTTGATTCGTCCACAACTCACCACACTACGGTTTTAGTGCACTTGTAGCATAATGGCACTGTGTAATGGCGGCAGCGTTTACGATAAGTCACGGAATAGTAGCGCAAGAGCGAGAATATAATGTTTTTATGAATAAAAGTAACTATTACTCACCATCAACTAAAACGTATCCAGCCCACGATACGGACTATGTAGACGAAGAAAACGGTAGATACTGTACCCGTTTGATAGCTGTATTTTGTTATTCAACTAGAGCACTGCATCATAATCGATCTTTGACAGTAGCGAGACTCATTTTCTAGAATGTCCTTTAAAAATGTTCCAATGTTTAAGCATAGCCCCGAGAGAGAGACGCACGGGAAGCATACTTTTAGTTTACTAATTTTAATCGTAACTGTGATATAGGTGTCCTATTTGTCAATTTGAAACGAAATACGAAAGTGCGACATGTTAAGGGCGATGCGATAGGGTGTTACAGCTGATTAAGAGGCAGGACAGGCCGCGTTCGTTGGGTTTTAACCTTTCCTATATTCATAGTATATGCCCCGTTGATATCACGAGCAGCCATGCTGGCACGAGAGTAAGTAAACGATGGCAAGAACCGCGCCAAACACCCGCAACGGATTTGTACTTAACACAAAATTATGCACACTTCACGCTATACCGGCAACCAACCGAAGGCAACCGGTGCGGGGTTTCGGTTCGGTTCGGCACTTGCCACTTCACAGCAGAAACATTTACAGACACACAACACACACCACACAGAACTGTGAAACAAATCAAATACAGCAAACACGTTCACGGTTTGCTGAAAGTTGTTTGGAAATGCAATAATGTAGCCTAAACAGTCCCACAATATTCCCGTTCCGTGTAAGATTGATAACTTGCATTAGGCCGTGTACTATTTCCGTGAAGAAAACACTACGATACGAGATCAAAATGTGATGCGCCGACGGACGCTAGCCATTTATTTACCACCACGCATCCGTAGCGCATTGGTTCATAAAGATTGAGCATACTCAGCATAGAAACTTCATATAAAACGTAGCGATAAGCGAGCACGAAACACCAAACGAAACGTGAAAACGGCAGTAGAAACACTTTAAAAAGAGTAGAATTATTGCATAGACGCAAACAGTGTTTCATTCGATTGAATCGTCATTTGATCAAATCAGTCTCACGATATTTTTATGCAAAGTAACGAAGAAAAGAAATACTGTTCCCACGCAGCACGGGGCCGGAGAATCGGAGCATGATTCGCCCGAGTTCCCGTTCCGTTTCATCTCATTAGTCTGTAACGAAGCCGGTGGAGTGGAGCCGAACATACCAAAAAGAGGAAAGAAATAAAATCAAACAAGCCAAGATGTATAATGTCTTATTTCGAGGACCAATTTTTTGTACACACTTACGCACAGACGGTCGCACTAACACTAATGCATGCGTTAGCCGGGTGCATGTCAACCGGAAAAACCCGGCCACCACCGGCGGTTCCAACACACACACTCTATGTAATCAAAACGGACCGGCATACGAGCGCTTACAAATGCTTAGCACTAGTCGACGAAAAGTTTCTCCAAACAGTTCGATTCCGTTGGCCAGTTACTCGACGTTCGGTGGAAGTTTAGTCTATTTCAGTAACTTCTCAGAGGCATATTTCAGCTTTGTAACCAAGTTTTGATATCTAAAGAAAAACTTTAAAAAACTGTTAGAATTCCGTATCTCCAAAGACTGATCACATTCTTCATCCTAGGCACGATCGTATCCCACCCGCTAAAGCAAGGCTCTCACCAAAGCTCCTAAGTTAACCTCGAAGGGCAACCGTTACTGAACGATCGGTTTGTTGTTGTGTCGTTAGCTCCCGGGTTTTTATTGTGATTTAATCCTAAACGAACGCATAAAACACGACTTTTAATAACGAAACAATTGGAACAAAAGCGATCAGCATACAGCATTTCAACTTTACCGTCACCCTACCAAAACTAGAAGTACATGTAGTGAAACTAACTGAGACAATGAAAAGCGGGAAAGAAGCTCCTGCAACACGCAACTCTGTATAATCAAATCAATTACAAACAAAATAAGATTCAATAAACATAAAACGAAGTAAACGAGATTCTCGTTTCAACCGGTTGTGTCGTTTTTCTTCCTGTCCTATCAGCCCCGGCCATTGAAAACTAATTGTAAGTACTATGGCACCAAATAACAGGCACTAATTGATGGGTGCTTAAAACTCCATTAGTGCCACTCTGATTCCGCGTTTTTGGGAATCCTTCCGTCGGTCAACGAAATGCAAACGACAGCTCACCGTAATCGGAGTGGCCAAATCTATGTTTAATTACTCGCAAAACACTATTTCAGTTGGAGCTCCTGGATTTTATCTCGATTCCGATTTACGTTTCTTTAGTATTCGACTGGTTTAGTCAGATTATTCCCGAGTTTTGGACTTTTATTCTAACCTCCATTTTGATCGATAATCGGGTAACGCATTTGGTACTCTCTCATTCAAGGCCTGCTTTTCACACTTTCGACATCCCATCAAAGTTTCGTTCTCCAAAGGAGCGGGAAACAATATACCCAACTTTTCAACCCTCGTTGTGGTGCGCATTCAATTCGTTGTCGTAATTAAATTACGCGCCTGCAACGTGAAGATACCGCAAAAGGCCGCTGCCGCCAAGGCCGCGGTGTCATCGAGGGCCATCTTCAAGTTATGGGCCGCGTTCGCGCTTGGACAAACAAAGACGTAACGACCTTTGGCACGATCGCCGTTCACGGTCAACCAGAAGCCGGTAGCCCAAAACGGCCCCAAAAGACACTTCAGCATAACATTGCTCTCCAGATGAATGGGACGATAACGAGCTTTCGGAAAACAGGAATCACTTCGGCGCCGGAGGGAGCTACCAGCCGAAGCAAAGTGACACTAACTTAGATCAAATGAGGGCAAGATAAAATGACTGCCAAACACCAGCCAACGAGCTTCCAGGGACGCCAACCGCCCCAAGCGGGAACGATTAAGATTTCAGAATTAAAATAATTGCTCTCCCATGGCCCGCAGGGCAGAGTTGTGTGTCCACAGCACCGCACCCGGGGGCGCCTTGCCTTGGTGACCACGGCGGTGCGGTACTTGTTGATGGCCGCAACATGTCCGCGCTCCGCGGTCTGGTGTGGTCGCCGGAGCGTGGCTTTTAATTTTACCGTCGCGGTCATTTATCATACTGCCCGCCTGGGAATGTGACCAACGTTGGTTTCCGAAAACGGGAGGCCATAAGCTGCCAGAGCTTCAAGGAACGCTTGCAACCATTACCGAAACCGAGCGCCTCGAGAGCTTCAATTTGTTAATAGATTCCAGGGGAAAACTGACGACTCGGTGAAGTAAAATATAATTTTTTTACCGTCCATATTTTCCGCCATTTTCTTTTCTGTTTAATTATCATCGCCGCAGCCCCCGGGGCGATGGCAAAAATAAATTTCTCAATCGAGAGCGTCTTAAAGTCATCCGACGATCAGGTCGCGATACGGTCGCGTTTTATGTGACCACTTTGCGAGAGACACTAAAACAACCCGCAGGACCCGGTTGTGTAGCGAAGCAACACCGGAAGCCGGGCGGCAGGACCAACCTCGCGTCGCGATTCGTGCGTTTATTATCACACTTTTTCCGCAGCCCAAAACTGCAGCCCCGGCTTTATTGCTTGACTTTCCATTTCGAGCGAAGAGCGATTCAATTTAACGACTGTCGCAGCTGAACCGGTAACCGGTCGGACGGGAAGCAGCCGGTTGGTGCCGAAACTGGCGTACCATTCAGTTCCACCGTTGTCACCGTTCTATCTGCTTGCGCCAGCCTGTGACCTTCCGTTTTTGCGGCTGGCTGAGGCCGGGTGCCGGGATGGACGAGCAAACATAAAGCATGTACACCGGTTCGCCGGGTGCCGGCACCATAATAATCAGCCTCATCGATGGCGAACGCTGTGGCGGAGGTGGCACAAAAGGATGTACCGCCCGAGGACTGAGCGCCCCAAGGGATGCCAATAAAATGGCATCACCTTCTTTGATCACGTTTTATTGCGTACAAAAGTGGCCCCTTAGTCCCGCCGAGCGACCCACCGCCGGGGGGTGTTCCTTCACCACCCGGAACAACCGGTTGGTTTGAACCCTCCGCTGCCTCGTGATCTCCCTCTCTCTGTCTGTCTGTTTCGTTTTCCATCTGCAATGCTGTGTTCTCTGTAGGTGTCTTCTAAAAGGAGTTCGACTCGAAAGCGACCTCACAGGAATGGTGCAAAAATCGATCCAATCGATCCGCTATCGGCACGTTCTCCCACTTGAGTCCCGAAACGGGCAAGTAATCGCCCCTTCGTTTGGAACCCGTTTGAAATTAACTCCAACACTGGCATCCGGCCAGAATTAAATGTGTTAAACAAATTCAGCAACGAATGATCAACGTTTCAAAAATCGATGCAAATTAATCTGCCGCAAAACAGAGACACCATAATCCGATTGATGTTTACTTCCCTTGAACGGGACGAAGGAACGAGCGGTTGTGGTTTTCTAACGACACTCCGAGACACGGATGGCTGGCCGAGCCGCATTGCCCAAAGCCCTTCCAATCATTTGCGAAATGGTGTGTCAAGTTCGCGAACGTGACCCAATGATACCGCAGGGAACCGACACGATCCAGGCATCTGTGATGCCTCCGGGGGAGTTAAATTAGCTCCCCAGAACCATATGCCACGCCACGGACGTGCGGATCACCTTCCGAACGAGACGCGCCAATTATGCTGTGTGTTCCGCGCGCTTTATTGTGCGCACGGCAGCGTGTAAATTATGACTCCAGCCCTGTCTCCTTAGAAGGTTCTTGGGCCATTCTTTATTGGTCAGGTGGTGGTGGCACCTTTAGCTCGTGCACCGTCGGTTTGGTGTTAGTTGTGGTGTAAGACTGCTTAAAATTTACCGCACACAGCAGCAGCAGGAGTGTCGGGAACCGGAAACGAGTACCAATCGCCACCAATGGTGCAGGATGCGGCGGATGGCTTGGCCCAACGGAAGCGATAGTTCCCATCTACCCCCCTGAAAACGGCTGTGCTTGAGAAGAGGGAGCTTTCGTCACCGGTTCCCACGATTCCGGCCGGCCGGAGCAGCTCCGCGCACAGCATCATTAAATATAGACCGAAAGACGGAAGAATAATTACGATATGATTACAATTTACATAAATTATGAGCGCTTTTGCGCGAGAAGGTGCTCCGGGGTCTCTGCGGCAGACGTCAAGACCGGCGACGCTTGCTTGGGCTTCAATTGTTTCGCTTGAACGTGGTAAAAAGGAGAGAACGGGGCGGGTGAGCGGACCAGGGGGTACCGTCACGGCAACATTGAGCCACGTTCGGGGGCTAGCGCCTTACCTTTCGCCGGGTTCCTTCAAAAAGAGGGCTGTTTGTGGGAGAAATGGTGGCCCCTTGCCGGGGCCAGCGATAGTTGAACCGAGAACCACAAGCACGCGCCATCGTCGGTCCGTGATGCCTGGTGATTTCGTATGTGTCGATTACTGCGCCGGTGGCTCCGTTTCGTAACGAGCATATTTTTATGAGCACCCCCTCAACCAGTCATACGTGGGTGCGAGCCCAGCTGGCAAGAGGGTATGTTTTTGAAGCATTAGACTGATTGTTTGGAGCAAAGATGCCTGTCGATGCCGACCGATGCCGGAACTTTGCCGATTTGCATACGGATTGGGCACCGTTGAGGCGTAAGTTACGGGCATCCTTGGAGTGGAACTCGAGGCGTGTTACATTCTGGGCAAAGTTTGAAAATACGGTCGTTGATTTAAAGTTGAGCGGAGAGGCAAACAAACAATCGCTTCCGAGATGCTTGCCGAGTGGTGATGATTGCTTTTACATGTGTGTGCGTTGTGACCGGCCCTCTCTGCCTGGTTGAATCAACAAACCTTTCGAGCCGAAAACCCGCAGTCGGACGCATCGCGTGGAAGAGTTAACTTGCCGGTAGAGTTACAGTACATACCGTGACGAGCCTAGAAGGAAGTAACGCCGCATTTGTTACGCCCACGGTGCGCAAACATTTATGCCAGCGGACTGCTGTTGCTGTTCTGGCCAAACATTCTGCGTCGTCAAGAAAATGAAGTACTAAAAGATCACAGAAAGATCCTTTTTTCCGATTTAGAATTCCGAAAAGGAAGTCCTTAATGTTTTGAAGAATCTCACCGTAATCGAGTTGTGTTTTTGGTTTTAAACCAGTCGACCCCCGAAGCGACGTGACAGACAAGGCGCCTCCATCGGGTTGTGGCAGATAAACTGAAAACATTTTTCAATTGCGCCAAACATCTGACATACGGGTCGAACAAACCCTTTTGATGTCCCAAATGCAGAAAACAACATGTTGTGATGTGAAGAAAATTTACTGACAGCAGCGGAATTACACTTTACTTATTAACTTCTGCTTCACCTTCACCGGGGGCAGGGCTCTTGGGGAAAAAACACAGCACCGAGCAACGACCCAAAACCCACCAACACCTATCGCACTTTTTCAAATGCGACCAAAGTTTTCTGCACAACATGTCGTGAGGGGTTGCTGCCAAAAATGCTGCCGTCCTCAATAAAACAACTCGAAACACGGGGGCTACAACCCCCCCGACAGCCGCTCGTCAATCGTCCGCTGTCTGTCGTCCTTCGTCTGCCCTTTTAAGGGTACGTGGGTCAAAAATGTCGGTGTGGACTTTTCACCATATCTACATCCGTGTACCATGTGCGACGGCAGATACACATGGCAACAATCGGCGAGGGCAAAATCGGACGATGGAAATGGGGCCAGATGAAGAAGAAGCCCACACGACTACTGTAAGTTGTCAAACATTATTCACACAGAACAAAAAAAAATGTACAAACAACCGAAAAAACAGTGCCCTACTGAACGTCTGGATCGCGAGAAAAACATGCCATGGGATGACTCAAAAACATCAACGCATCTTGTACCGGGCCACCAACCAATTCGGAGCCGGATCGCTCAGTAGCGGTCCGCGAGATTGTGGGTTAAAGTTTGCTGCTACACCGCTTCCCGTACAAAGGCCGAGGGTCCTTTGGCTGCCCGCCCGAAGCAAAGTAGTGCCTGCACCTGAAACTCGCTCTTCAAGCACGGTACGTACCGCACGCTGTACAATCGCGAACTTCGCGGCTGAAGAGGGAAAGTTAAACAACGCACGAGGAGTGCGCACCAAGAACACACCGACCGACACGGCAGTGCGAGTCCCGGCAGGACTGACGGGAGAATGTTTTCTTTCTATTGCGTCCCCGAACCCTCTTTGATGATGTTAGGGTCTGGGAAATGGAAATACGGAACAGCGACACCCGAAACAAACCGAACGAAAGCAGGAGAAGCAAGCGAACGATCCTTTTCGGTTGAAAAAGTCATCGTTCATGATTAAGGACGCGTTGCGGAGCGCGCGTTGATGGGAATCGTGCGAACAACATCATTCCCTTACGGTTCGCACCTTCTTGCTGGTTGTTGCTGTTTGTGTTGCTGCCGTGGGTGGCGAACCTTCGTCACAGGAGATCTTTCTATTTTTAACGTACCACAACGATTGCTTACGGTTCGCGCTCGATGTGCTTTCCCATCGACTGACTGTCCTTCGCCGTGCGCTCGTACATTTCCGGATGCTCGTTAAATTTCTTTCATTCGTTTTCTTCTCCTTTTTCCGTTACGGATGCCTCTCTCGATGAAAACCTTCCATTCACCCAGCCAGCCAGCCAGTCATCACCATCATCGCCATCACTAAATATTAAGCATTTTGTTGCATTGCCAACTCCACAAGTCCACGAACGAACAGCAACAGCTGACAAAGTGAGTGGCTTCGGGAAAATGAGCGGTCGCGAAAACTGAGTGGACTCTCTCTCTCTAAACGGATCATAGAGAGCCATGAGAAAGTCGTTAGAAGGGGAAAATCGATCAACGACTAGATTTCTACGGACTGCTACGATCTCGCACAGATAGTGTTCGGCGAGTGTTTGAAAAGCTCCCACTTAACGCGAGAGTTGCTGCTTCAAGGTTTGTGGGTCAAGGTAACGCAGAATTCTATGAATTCGTAGCTTGAAATCTTCAACGACCGATACTGAGCGTCTGCTTTTTTTCTAGTTGAACTCATAAAAAACGGCCACCCAACCGATATTGCTCATATTTCGGAAGGGCATATCACATCTATCAACCAGGGTGCTGTGAACTCCCGTTACATCGTGTGCACTGGTTCCCGGCCCGTTCGAATGTTCGACCCTGCGGTTTTTTGTAGTAACCAGTCACTGTAAAGGATCGCATGCCGTAGATGAAAGTGTAAGAAACTTTTGCGATATGGGTAATTTATGTACGTTTCAAAGCGCAACACAGAAGTAAGTGAACGCGTGCGGCACGAATGCTGTGCGTGCGTCGGGCATGCTTGGTGTTTCGAACTTTTATTAGGCTGCTGCCCATAAAAGTGGGAAGGCCAACGTACGGCCAGGGCAAATGCGTGCTGAATAAGCCTGACATTAGCCTTCGGCTTCGTCCGTGCCCAGCGGGCCACAGGGATTCACTTTCGTGCACATCAATAGCGGAGTGATAAAATCTGTTGGTACCTTTGTTCAAATATTCACTTGTCGTGATTTGTGTGTGTACGGCTCGCCGTATCGCATCACATGAATATTTCAGCTCATCACTCTTAATGCGCCGCACGTGTTTCTGTAATGAGGCAGGAATTTCACGGTAATCGATTATTGACGACGGAATGGTTCACGCGAAAGAGTGCGGCCTTTTGTCACGCGGCGTCCTTTCTTATTTAGCCCGGTGCTAAATGTGGTAAATGTTGCTCGCAGAAGGGGCTACCGTTGCTTAGCTGTTCCCTTTTCTGGTTCCCGCTTCGCGAAGATCCCCAGTGAACTTAAGTGAGCATTAAATCACCGGTAGAAGAAACAGCAAAAGGTAGCGTGAAATTAATTGAAGCTTTTTTTATCCGCCGAAGCTCTTAAAACGGGCGAACTAAACCCGGCATAAGCCACCAACAGCGGTCACTACGTACCGGTGGCCATGTTATGCTCATACATATTTGATGAGGGCAATCAAACCATTCAAACAATAGCCAGGGGATATTTACTTTCACTTTACCCCACTAGCTTGCCGCCCGGGAACAGGCTCAGCATGACGACGACTGTTGCGTGAAGTCCGTGACTCCTTTTTTCATCGGAAAATGGCCCTTTCGTAATAGGGGGATGATTAAAGCACGCACGGCTTGTATGTTATCATTACATTATCACATCACCGGCGCAGATGGGCAATAATTATTTTAAAAGGATTTCTTTGCGTTTTGGCACTACCTGTAGCTAATGTACTTTTCATTACCTCGTCGTATAATGTTTCAATGCTCCAATCATCGTGCTCCAAATCCAACTTTCGAGATACCGAGTCAGCATTCCTTGCAGGCCTCGTGTCACAGTTGGAAACAAATAAAGTATTACTATGGCCGCCGCATTCCCAAGTGGGCGAGTTTGGTGCCGTGCTTTAGGAGCGTAAAAGCCAACAAAACCCAAAACCTACTCAATCGACCCAAAATCGTAATTGAACGTAACATCGAACGATCCGCGTTTCGGTCGCCGGTCAACATCTGCCCAGCTGCCCAGCACGGTCGGTGCTTAATCTTTTTGTGCTAAGTGAATTCATTTTCAATTACGCTTTAAACTTGCCCAAACAAGCTGAAACATTCCGAGAAGGAAGCAAACGTTCCGGCCCTGCTTCCGATTTACTTTTTTTTTACTTGTCTTGGACAGGGTGGCGAAGGTTCTGTTTTCGCCGGTGGTTGCCGGAAATGATCCGTGTTTTCTGTATTTTCTCGGGCAGAAAGTGCAGAAATAAAATTAGCGCTTCTCCGTGGGCGATGCGGCGTTCGGGAGCGCGCTTTCTGGCTCGGTACGGGCCGCAACCTTTGCCGAAGGGTCCGAACAGGAATTCCAAATGCTCCAATACATCGCTGGGATGTTGTTATTTTTTCATTCATCCGTCTGAGGCGGCTGCTCCGTTAGCAACATCGTAAAATGCTTCACAAACCTAATTTATTACCGCACCGACCGCGGCCGTTGTTTGCGGATCAAGTCGGAAGCGGCGGATGCTCGTTTTCCGATTCCAATGAGCAAGAAATTTGGCTTACCCAAATAAATTCGGTATTCACTACATAATGCTGCCGCTGCGGGAGTTTTGCATAATTATCTTTGGAATGTGTGGAACGTTGTTTAACGAAGCGCGCCGAGTGGAATCCGCAGCCTTGGGCCGGCTTTAGAGAATTTTCTCACGGATTCATAGCCCAGAACAAACCGAATTCCACACAGCGTTGCTGTATACGCTGCACTCGTTCCTGAACCTGGGCGAGATGGAAAGGAGCTTGAAAAAACTGGCTTCCGGACGCTTGCCAATAAATCAGCGCTAACCCTGGATATGAAAAATTAAGTGAACAAAAAAAGGGATGAATGAAATGAAGTGAAACTAATAACACAGTTCAAATTAAATAGAATTCAATTCCCGGACATTGCCTTCAACCTGGCTGGATCGGAGCCCCCCGTTCGATGTCCGAATTGTATGACGCCTCGAGGTATGTTGGCGAGTAATGTCAGGAATTTAATTCGGCTTCTCACAGTGTCCGCTTCCGGTGGAAATTAACCCTCTTCGCCGCCGAACTGGGACGAAATCACAGTTATTTTTAAATCCTTTCCGAAAATCGAATCCATTTCAGCGTGATGTTTCTTTTACCTTTTTCACCAGCCAACCCATTCGGCCAGCCGTACCGGCGTGACCGTAAACCGGCCAAATGACCGTGGGCAACATGGGCGAACCAAAATCCCCAACATAATTGGCTGTTGTTCCGGCCAATTTGTGGGACTCGGAATCGAACCGACCCGTCGATCGATTCCGTTTCGTTTGATTCCATTGTGCCCGAGTGCGAGTGTGTGTGTATTGCCGGAAGGCGTAGTCTGACATCGGTGGCTCCTTTCTGTCCGCGATGGTTCCGGCTCCGATCAATTTTTGGGTTTTTCTCATTTTTCGCCTGAAAACGAAACCATCTCCTCGACGGAAGAGTTTCTCCGTCTGGGTGTCAGCGATCGGATTGCATCGCGATGCAGCGCCCCGAGTGCCGTTCGACACGGACCCGGCCCGGTGTGCTGTTTATTGCGGTGCAACCTATTTACGAGTATCTGGAAACTAATTTACTTTACTCAGTCTCCCTCGACACCGCGGGAGCTCGCCAAGTCGGCACAATTTGAGTCCAAATCCCTCCGGATTCGTGTGCCCTTTTCTTGACTTCTCCTGCGGCAAGCATCCGTTTTGCTTCTTGACAACGTGGCACTATCGCACGGTGAATCATTATCAGCGGGATGTAATGTGCCGTCCCGGGGCGAACAAAATGCACCAGTCGAACTTGCTCCCCGCACTGATTGCCAGCCGGAGACACGAGCCGTGGTTTCGTTTTGGTTCCGTTTTACACCCCTGTTCGGGTATCCGACTTTTCACAGCACTCTGGCCAGGGTGTACCGTAGCACGATCCTGACCGGCACGATGGCTGTGGCCCCTTTTCTCGGTTGCGCCATTTCGCTCGCTATCGACTTTTTTATCGTTCGCCATTCTTTTCCCCAGGAGTTTTAATGTGATTAAATAAGAGATCCTTTCGCCGGGAGGCTTCTTCCCGGGATGGAATCCCTGATACGAAATCGGTGCCACCGGGCCAAAGGGGAGATGTTGCTAGCCACGGTGCAATCGTGGGAACGATACAGTCTTGGCCACGATTTGTTGCCGTTGATGGTGGCGAAGACGGAACAAATGCGAGATGGGCAAATGAACTCAATTAGCTGATCCGCAATTACGGTTTTCCCACCCGCGATACGACGCTGGCGCAGGGATTTAATTAAGAGCTTGCCAGTTGCATCGTTTGAATTTTTTCACACCTCCGGGCGAATTGAAAACAATATCGAAATTCCAAACGAGAAGGTCGAACATTTCTGACCTTTGCTAGGAAAACCCTTTAGAACGACCGAAATGATCGCATCATAGTTCACGCTGAGTTTACAAGCTCCTTCAAATCATTGCGTGTTATTACCGAACAGATATCAAAATCATGGAACAGCGCGTTCAGTGCATAACAGAAGAGAGCCGAAGAAATCAACCTGGCGTGGTGACGGGGACACTTTCATTTTATGGTCACTATGCATAACGGAGACCGCCAACTTTCACGATCCGCTCCGGAATGGCAATTGACGGTTTAAAGTTCATAAATGATTACTTTTATGACCGCGAAGCCATGATCATAAGCAGAAAGAAATGGCTCTCAGTTCGTGGGCCGTCAAAAGAACGCACCAGAACTCGAAGCAATCGGAGTTAACGAGTTACATTTTACGTTTTCATAAAACTGTGACTCGCGAAGCGATTGGCTGCACTTTATGCGATAGTCGATTGTAGTACTCGAAAGGGCTTTGACACATTTTCCATCAAATAGGGGAAAGATCTTTTCTAGACAAGTGTTAAAAATCATGTAACAATGGTATTTATTGTAACTGGTGGAAAAACTAAAAAACATTTGCCCGATTTCGGCTGATAGACTAATTTCGTTTGCCGGGAGATTCAATAAATTGCCCCGAAACCCAATCCAGCTGTGTTTCGTCGATGATTTGTTGGCCGTTCCGGTTCCATTGGTTCTGTAAAATGCTTAGGTAGTTATGGTTATCGGTCCTGAGGTGACCGTCTGCATCCTGTCACTATGCACGACACTGTCATGTCCTACTTCGGTGGTGCATCGTCCTCGATTAGCTTCGAGTGTACGTCCATCAAGCCCTACGGGGAAGAGATCAAAGCGGGTTATTTTCCGAGACCCGACAGGGCGCGGACACTTTCCAGCAAACGCTTCTTCGGATGCATCCATAAAAAGTGGTGCCCACGTGAACGATCTCTGGTGACGGTGAATTAAAGCATGAATCGACCCGCAGGCTTCGGACACACAAACAAGAGGAGTGAAACAAACGAAGAAACGGCCCGACACACATTCAATTCGGAATGGTGGCCTCCTCGAACCCGTCGGCCGATAGTTTGTAGCAATCCTTATGACACACATGCAGTGGGTTTTTGGGGATCGAAATCGAAGGATGAAAGTAAAAAGAGAGAAAGAGAGAGAGAGAGAAAATAATAATCACAGTCTGCAATTGAAAAACCATTTCCGGCCAGGCTTGCGGGCGAAATGTGGCCCTATCGGTAGGCCATCCGTACCGAAGGTGGGTTAGCAAGCACACAGGAATTAACAACAAAAAATATGGTGGAAGGTGAAGGAATGGAAACATAAAAACTCGGTGCAAAAAAGCACGATGGCTCAGCTCTCATATAGGGACCGGGAAAACGGCATTCAATTTTCCTCCCGCTGTGGCACCGGATGCAGACGTGTACTGTGCGCGCCTTTTGCTGTGCCGATGATGCCGCAGGATAATCGGTAATCAAATCCGAAAAGCGACTGACCTAGCGACGTGTTAAAATTGGTGCACATAAGCTTCCGGTGTCACCAGTTCCACCGCCTTTTAATGTACGTGTGACAGTCTTCGCAATTTTCGGAAGTCGATGAATGGTGCTGTCCGAGGTTTCGCGCACTTCTTTATTGTCGAATGAAGATGAATGGTAAGTTCCATAATACAAGGCCACCGATTGAGATTTTCCGACACCCGGAGGCATTACTTTAGCGTTCGTACGTCGGCGGACTCCTCCTCGATCAGCTTGTGGTGCACATTGCTCAGAGCCTGTGGGATAGTGCAACGGAACGCACGAAAGGTGCGGTGGAAAAGATTCGAAATTAGCGAATCGAAATGTGGACTTAAACGATTCCATCACCACAGAAGAGAAGCATGTCTACACTTCTACCGTAACCGTCACCAAGGAAACCCAGCTCATTGAGCCTAAGTCGTATGCTACTTCGTGTGAAAAGTGTTAGGAATGGGAATGGGTGGGTATAAGTGAACCTTTAGCAAATGGAGGGTACCAAATAGTTCCAGCCACCACCGTTAAGAGATCCAGAATCGGAATGAAGAGAAAGCGGAGCCAACACCAGTCGCCCCTAGGACCACAAAAAAACCGCGACCCTTACCTTGAAATACTTGACGGTCTTGACGCGCAGCTCGAGGGTCGCATCCTCGTCGCAGATCATGATCGTGTGCGGGTGCTGCTGGAAGGCACTGACGGTCCACATGTGGTTCACACCCTCCTCGATGGCTTTGTACAGTGCGAACGCCTTGTGCGTGCCGATGATCATAATCATCACCTCGCGTGCATCCATGACCGTGGCGACGCCTACCGTTAGCGCTTGTCTCGGCACTTTACTGATGTCGTTCCCGAAGAACCGTGCATTCGCCTCGAGCGTGTCCTGCGCCAGTGTTTTCACTCTCGTCCGCGACGCCAGCGAGGACCCCGGCTCGTTGAAGGCAATGTGGCCGTCCGGTCCGATACCGCCGATGAACAGTTCGATCCCTCCGGCGGCCTTGATCTTCTCCTCGAACGCGTTACACTCCGCCACCAGATCGGGTGCATTGCCGTCCAGGATGTGCACGTTCACCGGATCGATGTCGATGTGTTTGAAGAAGTTGTGCCACATGAAGTAGTGGTAGCTTTCCGGGTGGTCCCGCGCCAGATCGACGTACTCGTCCATGTTGAACGTTTTGACGTACTTGAAGGAAACGCGCCCCTGCTGGTGGAACTCGATCAGCTTGCGGTACATACCGAGCGGCGTCGACCCGGTCGGCAGACCGAGCGTAAAGTAGCGATCTGGGCCGGGCTTGAAGTCATTGATGCGCTTCATCACGTACTTTGCCGACCACTCGCCGACGTACGCGGCCGTATCGAGAATTATCAGACGCATGGTCCCGGATGCTGCTCTGTGGGTGCTGGAAGAAACGGTAACACAATTAGCCACACAAGCAAAGAAGCAACGCCGGGCTAGGTGCTTCAGACATCAGCCTGCAAGGGGCCAATCAATAATGAAGAGCTGGAATCGATCACCAAAACTCAATAGCCAAACCAACACACGACGATCAAGGGTGGACACGGTAAAAGGGCACACAAGTGGCAAATAATTCAATTTTATCCGTCTGTAAACGGAAGACACACAGAAAGATGTTACATCCGGAATGTTCATTAGGATTGATGGCCAGCAGCGCCTTTGGTCAACGGGTGCTACTGGACAAACAGCAACGACACTCTCGAAAACGCAGACGACGCCAATGTAATGATGTTTCACATTGATATTCATGTCATTCCGGTTCCCGAGGGGACCTACCGGGGAATTCGATTAGCTGCGGCGCGCTGTGATAACAAATTGGGTCAGTATTTCAGTCCCGCCAATCGTGTCACCGAACCGAATCCGAAAAAAACGATCCACAAACAAACATCGTTAATGGCGTGGCACCGTGGATGGCCCAACGGCTTACGAGAGCACAGCACCATATGTTTGCACGTTCCGAATTGGGGTCAAACGTGGTGCGCGGCGGGGGGCGTCGAAGATGTTGCAAAAGTAAGTTAATTTTGTAAATAAATTACACTTCACAAGTTCCCCGACTCGATGTGAAGGACCGCCAAAGGAATAAATGCAACAATTGTCTACCAGTCTAACGGCACTTGACCACGGTTTCGCATTTCACTATCGATAGGTCCCCGCCGGACACATCGCGGGGTACGACTTACGATGTTGATTGGGTGTAGTCGATTTTGCTCTTCAATTTTTAACCATTTAAACTAAAAAAGATCCAGTTTCGAGTGTTACTGCCGCGAGGAGGAAGAGTGTCACGGTTCAACAAGTGGCCGTACGCCACACATCGACACCGAAGCAAATGCGGGTCAATGCCAGATGCAAGTGGATTGCTGAATCGAACGAAGGATGTTTTGCTTGCACCGCGTACCGTAACTGGAGTGGTGATCGCGAGACACAAACGGCGGCTTACCTTAACTTTTAAGTCGCTCCGGCCAAGGTGCGGACTCAACACTGACTGACGCCTAGCGTGCCAATCGTTGGCCAATTTATGAATTCATTTAAGGCTACACGAAAGAGGCAACCGAATGGCGATTGGCAGCGCGTCCGAGGACTGCACCAAACGAGTTTTGGAACTTTGGCAAACGGCACACTGGTGTGCGTACAAGGATCGAATGATCGTACCGAGAAACTCTTTCCGAACTCCTCCTTTCTTATCTGCTTCTTAGTGGGTCATGCACATTATCAAGCAAACTCTGAAGGCAAATCCTTTGTGCTTGGTTCGGTTCTTTGTGACCCTCCTCACGCTGGCCCCATACAATCCAGTGCATGTATGAATAATTATCTAGCCGAAGCTGATAAGACACAGCGTCACCTCCGCATTGGTCACTTGGCAGATTGATTACGCTTCGGGGGAAAGATAAAACATATATTTGGTGAAGTATTGTAACTGGCCACAGGACAAGAACCATCGCAAATGATAATGTCACAGTTACGATTGTGGTTGACCTTGAAAACAGTGTTCCGACTGGTTCCAGGGAGTAAAGGATAATGGGACTCCGAGATCGACTCGATCGTCTCGGAATTACGCACCCACCATAAATTGGCCGCAGTAAATTGGTACAGTAAACACTGAGACGACTGCGACACAATCGCCGGTTGGGGTCAATGACCGCTCACTGTTTATGCTCTCGAAAGGACCCCATCGGGCTTGGAATTCACAAACGCAAGCTAACACCTTATAATCCGCCTACTTTGAAAGGGGTTATTACTCACCGTAGTTTTCAATTCTTATCTTAAATTCACGATCCGAAACTCGTTATGATCAGCGGCCTACTGTGAAACGGCACAAAACACATCATAAACAAACTTACTGCTGTCAACACACACACACACCGGCACTAAGCGTGAAATATTTCAACGGTTTATTTCAAACGCGTTCTCGGACATTCGTACATTTGAGATTTTGCAGACGAGATTTTGATTTTGCTTGAGCGGTTGTTTGGTAAGTTTTTCGTAGTCCTTCCGATCGCTGCAAAGCCGCCCACTTTCAGTGTGCCCGCAAGAAATATTTTCAACCGATGCGGCGATCGCAAGTAGTGTCTTTGATTTGAATATTTTCCTGTGAAGTATTAGAAAATGCCGGCCGGTCTTTTACTTGTAGTTGGTAAAAAGTACTTTAACACCTAAAGTAATTAATCTACGCATAATTATACCGCGTAGCTATGATTGTTTTGTTATTCGAATGGAAATACATAATCTATCAAACTTGGTTTGGAATAGTTTATACAGTTTTTGCTTAGTTTTGAATAAAAGAATAGAGTACACCAAAGTATTTTTGGAATAATGTTGGCGATAAATCGTGTTTTATTGGCTGGGAAACATTTATTCCACTTTGTTATTTATTGCAATCTTCGATTTAAACACGCGAACAGCGTTGTCGGAGCCACCCGAAAGGATAAATTTGGGGTTTGACCAGTCGACGGCGAGTACTTTATCTTCGTGGCCAATTAGCTCGTAAATCGGTGCTTTCGGCGAACGATAGTCCCACAGCTTGACGTGATTATCGTAAGCACCGGAAACGAACAGATACTCGTTGGTGATTGACCAACGTACGGTTTGCACCCACTGTGTATGGCCAAGGTATGTATTTTTGACGATGGTTCCATCTGCAAAGATGTGCAATTCCAATTAACAACGTGTACAGCATTATAAAAAATAGATGATAAGATATCTTACGTTTTGACCGAAGATCGTACAAGCGGAGGTTTTTGTCGGGAGACGCCGTAATGATCATACCATTCAACGGGGAGTAGCTCAGATCGAAGAACGATTTGTTACCCGTGATTTCCGACTTGATACCGTTGAGCGACAGATCCCACAGTTTGATCGTGTGATCCCATGACGACGTGGCAACGGTAGTATCGTCTATCCACTGGACGCCCGACACAAACTCCCGGTGTCCAGCCAACGTTAGTATCGGTGTGCGAACATTGTCCTGCTCCAATTTGGCCTTCTTGTTGGCAATGGGTTCGCCGAGCTGTTCGTTGCCCACCTCGGCGGACCAAATCTTTAGCATCGTGTCCATGCTGCCCGAAGCCATCTGCGTTTTGGATGGGTTTACAGCAATGCACCCAACGCCGCGCTCGTGGCCCTTGCACACGTTTACGCATTCGACCGAATTGGCCGCCACGTTCCATTGCCACAGCATCACGTTTTGATCGTGACTGGCACTCGCAAACACTCCCGTTTGCTCGTTCAACGACACCCACGCCACCCCCTTAACCGGCGCCATGTGGCCCGGAATGGTGAGCTTGTGTTTGCCTTTGGTGTTCCAGAGATTCACCGTATTATCGTAAGACGCGGTGAGAATCCAGTCCCCGTTGGCTTGGACGGCCGAAACCCAATCATCGTGAAGCAGGCAATCCTGTGGTTCCGGTGCCGGATACCGCTCTACATACTCCAGATCGATGGTATCTTCGAATGAAATGTCTCGCTCCTTCAAGTGCTGCCCGAGAGGGATCTTCACAAACTCCCCGTTCAGCAAAAAATCAAACTCCACCTTACCGGCCTGCACTGCGCGGCCGGCATCTTTCAGCAGTGTGTTAACCAGTACATTCAGTTCCTGGTTAGCAACGTTCGCACGGATCGAGTAGGGGACATCGGGCACAGCGAACCTGGCAGAAACAAAACCCAAACAAAAGCCGCATTAGTTTTCGTGGTACCGGACATCATAACCTCGCCAAAGGGAGCACTTTACGATACGCACTGTTTTTGCTTTGTTACAAGATGTACCTGTAACTGTCCCTCCGATGAGTTTGTAATGCGTAGTGTCATTTTCGGGCGTGTCTGTAGAATCACGTAAAACTGCGGTAAATTAAGCTGCGGTTAGTTAAACAAGATATTTACGGGCTTGATTTTTTACTCAACAATCGCGACCATGCTTTTTGTTGTGACAGCACGGGAATTGTTGTGACAAACTGCGAAAAGGCCTTTCTGTGTTCGGCTGAATTTACATCCAGGGGTTGAGTTTTAACTTTTAGTATATTTTTTAATCATCACTCTTGGGGGATCAATAAGATGATTAATATTTTGAAATCCAGTAATAATCCAGCATTGGCGTTCTTTTAAATTGACCCTGATTGATTGATGATAATGATTTATCGTTGTACAAAATCATTATTCAAAACTAACACAACTTTTGATACACACTGTGACGTTTGACGTTTCTTTATTTTCTGTGTTTTCTCTTTTCTTCTTCTTCCAATGTTACTACGTTTTATAAACTATGCAACGATGAGGTGGGACAAAATAAAATACTGGTGTCCCAAGTGATTTGCTTTCGGGTCACAGGGTTCGATGTAAATCGCAATTTTGTTGTTCTGCTAACATGGTGCTAACACAGCATTGAGTGAAAAGTTTTGTTTTATGTTGAGCATTTTACTGTTCACGCGAGTCTCACGTCCGTGGAAACTTTAGCCCGCATTTGAGGCAATATACGTTCTAAATGTACAGATTGTACCGCCAGCATGTTACAGTTTTTAAAGAAAACAGGTAGGAATTTTTCGCAACAATAAATGTATAATTGATTGGGCGTTGGAATATTCATCGAACGGTAGCGCCGCTTGCTAGGTAGAGTTGCCCTTCCCGTCTCATCAACCACGGCCCGAGATAGCCTACTATTGAGGCGAAAAAAAAGAGAAATGCAAGATTGTGCTGCTGGTTTCATGAACGATAAAACTTTCTCTCGATGCGATCAGCTGGATGATGTTTCTATTGTGCCGTTGTCTGTGTTGTCCCACCAAATTGTTTCGCCTTTAACTAACACCCAAAAATTGGTGTAAAATTCGTGAATCCCATATTACGCGTGATATCCCAGGTTTATAATAGATGTTTAAATTCCCAGGGCGAAGGAAATCCATCGCAGGAAGCAATGAATCTGCCGCAACGGCGAGTGATCTAGCCACGGAATCATCGCGACGAGGTGATGGTGATGTCATCGATGGCGCCGAGAGCGACGAGTCGGCACTGCGACTTGCCGAACGACACTGTTCTGCGAGCAAAGGTACTGAATGAACCGCGTCATTTCGTTAGAACCACGCCGCAATGCTATCCTTTTTCGGCGGTTCCTTTTACAGATTCTTCACCCCGTGTTTCAAAGCTGTCCAGACGGATGGTGGATATTCTGGCCGAGCAAAGTTGCATGTGTTACTTTGTGCAGTATCTGGAATCGCGCAATGCACTGTCGTTGATCAAGTTTTGGCTAGATGTCGAGAGTTTTAAGGCGGCCGCCTCGGAAAGCACACGAGGAGGTGTGCCGACGGTGTCCAGAACTACGACGACGACGAGTGCCGCTCACAGCGGTGCTCCCGGAGGAAGATTGCACCGCAGTGTGTCATCCGATGGGTACGATAGTTTGTCGTTTTTCAGCGTTGACGGTGACTCGCTGTCCACGAATTCGTTTTCGGAGAACGCTTTCGAAGACACCCAATCGGTGGACGATTTGCGTGAAGCGGACTCGAGGACTTCGCAGAGCTGTACGCCCATCCCTCCGCCGCTCGAAGTGTTGGAGGAGGTGGACATCAAGGACGACGGCAGTGAGCCGGCCGGCGGGGGTGACCAACGGCAATCGGGGCCGAAAGTGTTAGAAGTCTGTGATATGACCATCATGCGGCAATCGTTGACCGATGATGAGAAAAAGCAGATCTGCGAAGCGGGCAAAGGTGGCAGCAGCTTCAATTCGTTGATTAACTCGGACGCGGTCCGTATCTACCGGAAGTATCTTACTACCAATTCGCCACACCACATCGATATGCCGGCCACCATATTATCGCACATCTCGTTGGCCCTGTGCGCCAACAGCGGCGCCTGTAACGAGCAGCTGTTCAACGAAGCGCAGCTCCATCTGCTGGATCTGTTCGAGAGTAACTATTTGAATCAGTACCTGGAAAGTTCCTTCTATTGCAAGTACACGCTGGAGGTGCTGACGAGCGAAAATCTCACCTTGCGGGATGTTTTAGGGAGCGAAATGGCTCTGTTCTACTTCATGGAACATCTGGAGCAGCAAAACATGCGCCACTATCTGGAGTTCTACGTGGCGGCCGTAAACTTTAAGCGTACCTGCGAGAACCCGGTCCAGGCGCAGAAGGACGCCGTGGTGCTGTACGATAAGTATTTCTCCCTTCAAGCGACCTGCTCGCTGCTCGTGAGCGACAAGATACGGTTCTTGCTCGAAGAGCACATCTGCTCACTGGACAACGCGGATGTTGCGGAATGCTTCGAACTACCAGCGCGCATTATCGAACACTTCCTGGAGCACCGCTACTTTGCCGGCTTTCTGAAATCGCCCCTGTACTGCCGTTTCATCAGCGAGCTTCTGGGGAAGGTGAAGAGCAACACTATAAACAACGGTACGTCGTCGTCGACGTCGGGTGTCGGAAAGTTTCCGGACCGGCGGAACAGTGCCGCTACAAGCGCTGGACGCCGTGGCGGCCACCGCAAGACACGGTCGGATGTAACGAGCGATAGTAGCGCAAACAGTGGCGGGAACAGTGCGATCATAGGTCGGCGACAAAACTCGGTCACGTTCATCTCGTCGCAAAACACGCTTCTGGCCATGGCCGACACAAGCTTCCAGCGCAATCGGAAGCAGCACACCATGGGCCACCTGGGGGGTAGCGCTGCCAGTCCTCCCGGTGGTGACATGCAGATCGATTCTCGCCATCTGTACAATCCGGACCTGCTCTGGCGGCGCAATTCAGCCGGCAGTGGCGGACTAACGTTCGGGCGCGTCGATGCGCTGGGCCGCTACGAGCGAGACTTTGACATCACCGAACCGCCGGCCGGAGATGATCGATGGAACCGTAACCGAATCAGAAAAGCGGTCCGCAAACTGGTCAACCTGCCGGAAGACAAGGCACAGGAGGAGCTTGCGTGGCAGGTTGCCGAAATGATTGTGAAAGACATTACCAACGTTACCATGAACCATACGACGTGATGGGCAAACCGTGTTACGGAGCGCAGTTCCGGTGCAGTGCACCCTGCGCCATTACTCGCATGTAGATACTCTGGCAAAAGTACACTGACTCACAGAAAGTATTAAATTTTATCCACGACATGACGCTTCCCTAGGGAGTTATTTATTATGTGGCGGCAACCACAGTTACATTGATTGGCCGTGAAGCCGTGAAGCGGCCACCAAGCGCCTAACAAACAAACTCGAAATCTTTTGGAATCGTGAACCTCCAAAAATGCTTTCCATTAGCGGGATTTATGGATGCATAGCGAACATAGGAATATGATTAAAATTGTCGCGAAAATCGCGCTTCGTGCATAGAAATATCGAGCTTTAGTTTTAGCGAGAGAGAAGAGCGAAAATGATTCCTTTCCCGAACGAATCTTACTGCTGCCATCGTGCAGCGAAAACATCCATGAATATCCGTTACATCGTTACATCCGTTATATAGTTAATTTAAGACATGTTTTTACATATATTATTTTCTTCACCCCACTTAGTTTGCAATCGAAGTAACCTTTGAACACTCTAATCTGTAGCAATGCCGTGTTGCAATAAAGTTTGGCAGTTCGATCGAATGAAACAAGGAAACATCAAAGCACTCATCGTCAAAGCGGTGTATTAAGCAAAATTTGAATCCTTTGACTCAAATCAAATCCTGGCGATTCGGTGGCATATTTTATTGGTCGAAATTTTTTGGCAGTAAATAGTAGTTAAGCAGCAGCAGCAGTGCCATGATCGGATTTGGAACAGCTTTTTCGGTTCGGAAGAAAAGTACAGTACAACGTGTGTGTGACGGTAGGCAGAGTTTTAGTGACAGTAGCTTCCCCAAGCCTACTAACAATCGAGCGCAGAGTACACAGAACGGTGGTTGGAGTGGACGCTGAATGGCCCGAAACGGGATGGTTCGTTTCTTTAGGTTACAATCAAAATTGTACAGCGTATAAGAACATGTTAGATTAGGAAATAAAATATATTTTCTTACAATAATCTCCATTCCACTTTCGTCGCAAATTACGCATGTTGGTTACATCGTATATATTTATTCCATGAAGAGTACAAAAGTATAATTTACGACAGGCTTAAAAATCTACCTCTAGCTGGTGGTTTCTAGTTCTAGTAAAAGTTATACATTCATTCTTCGCGCGCTCAATTCCTACGTCCTACTTATGACACCGAGATAATACGGATACGTTAATACTGTGGCGAATACCATATATTTGAAGAGAATGGATGCTGGGGGCGATCTTCTTAAATCCTACGGACAGATACGGAATACTGTTATGTGATGCACAAAAAGGTGAATCGTTGACCCCTTGCCAGTGTTAATAAATGCGGTTTCGAGTGCGGTGGCTTTCGGTGCACACCTTAGTCCTGTGCCGCCTTACGCGCAAACTGGGTGAGGGACGAAATTTCGCTCGGGTTCGAGTCCGATGGTAGATTACTGAACTCGATTTCCTCGCTCATAATGTTCTCTGCAATGGAAAAAGAATACTCATCATCCGCTCCCGTCCCATTCGGACGGGTTGATCTCGCGCGCGCTCTTACCAGTGGTCTCGTTGGTTGGCCACTTTTTGTGGCTGGGTGCGTAAAGGACGATCAGCGCGAAGATGTAGATGTTCCACATGCCATACACGCCGGTGAAGAACGCCGAGGTAAACTCTAGGTCGATGGTTTCATCCCACTTCCAGCGGCCCTCCGACACTTGGCCAACAATGAACCCGATTACCGTCAGAGCCGCGCACAGCAGCGTGGCCAGCATGAGAAACTGAAAACGGTAGATTATGCCTTCGTAGTGGAGCCGCCGAGCGGACGACATCGAGGGCAACGAGGTGCGCTTGATGTTGATGTTACAAAACACCTTCCAAATCATGTAGCACAGGAAGACAAAGTAGAGTCCGGCCGAAATGCCCGCCAAAATGATGAAACCAAGCTGCGGGACGAATAGAAATCGTAGAAGATTATGTCAAAAACACAAAACACCGAACTTACCGCGACGTTGGCCCCAACTTTCGAAACCCAGATCGAGTAGAATGGGTTACGCAGCTGCACCCCACGTTCGCACATGTCGAAGAGAAAGAGTGACACACATCCGACCGCCACGGCACTCAGGTGCTTCCAGTATGTTTTGAGACTCGATTTGTCGCCGGTTTCCTGGATCTAGGGTGGATTAAACGACGAATACAATTATCCTGGCTGGCTACACCGAATGGCCGTGCCACTTACCAGCAGATGCTCGCCGGCAAAAATGAGCCAAAACGATAGCAAGGTGGCATAGAATACTCCCTGGCGAATATCGCCCAACAGTAGCATAAAGGGCATATCGAAGAACAGGGTAAAGTACTCCAGTGGCAGATTGAGGAACGTTAGAGCGCAGCCAAGCGACAGTAACATCACTTCCAGCAGTGCTGGCTTCCGCTGCAGAAGATGGACACGCTGCCAGAACCAGCACATAATGAGAACGATGAAGGGAAGGAATACCGTTTTGAGGGAAACCCAAACTTTCGTAAATCCACCGTTCTGGTAGATCACCGACAGGAGCACGTCTTTGATGTGGCCAATCTCCAGGTTCATCTTACGGTCACTGTCCACCGGGAGGCGCACGTTGAGCAGGTAATAATCGTGATGCAACGAGCCAAGCTCAAACAGCGGTATCGCGTTGCAGTTGTACAGATACTCGTCGGTTACGTGGTCGGCCGTGCAGTCGAGATCGCGTTCCTCCAGCGACGACGCAATGTACTTCCAATCGTGATCACCATCACCCTTATTGCGGTACGCCAGCCGAGCATCGATCGTTATTTTGGTGTGCGGTTTGTGAAGCACATTTGCATCGAATGCTATTTCCGTTTGCAGGACGCCAATTAAATTTTGCTGCCAGCGCGAGTAATCCAACTGTCGGCCTTCGCGGGGCAGCGGCATTTGGAAGACGAACACAATCTGGTTGGCCATCCGCATGTCATCGCTTTCAATGTCGACGCTGTCCAGGCTTTGGCAATGATCTTCACCGCGCGAGTACAGCCACACGCTCGTATCGTTGTGTGACCCCGGAATGTCCTTACAAATCGTGCCCAGGATCGTCTGGACGCTGGCTGGAACCGGTGCTGTGGAAAAAAAAAATTACAATTTAATAGGCCCTAAAATATTGACCCCTTTTTGTAGCATTCCAACAGAAACACAAAGTAGGCATTCCATTGCAATTCAAAAGCCACTACGCACAATCTTGCGCATAGTTGCGCACTGTTCGCCTGTTTTAGCGTACCGTATAAAATAAACAAAGAAGCACACTTTCAATGACCTCGCGGCAAGCGTTCAAAGAAATTAACGTCTGGATTCACTCACTCAAATTTATGTGCTTTCCTTCAGGACGAGCACTATTTTGGGAGCCATTTTTTTTTTTTGCTCCACCTTTGCCTACTCACCTATCAGACCACCCAACAAGAAGCACATAAACTGAAGGAACAGTAGGCCTGCCACCAGAATGCTTAGCTTCCTTCCGCTCAGGTTTTCCAGTATAGTTCCCGACATTGTGCCGGTTTGTACCGTTCTTTGTGTCGTTTCGTTTTATGTGGGCGTTTGTGTTCCGGAATAAAATTAAATAATTAAATCCTGGACACCGTCCACCGCGAAATGCACCAAACAACCAGCACCGGCACTAACGAAAGCAAACAAAATCGCTGTGTGCTTTGATCTAGCCGCCTCGATGCATTCCGGGCAGTGTTGCCAGACGGGTTAGAAAAACATCGCACGACCATTTGTAAACTTTGCAAATGTCAGCCATCGCAACGGTCATCAAGCGGGGAAAAGATCCTTAATTTTAAACTTAACAATAAAGTGTATGCAAAATCACGGCAAAAACAGTCATCGATCGATATAGGAGCTTTTCAGAAAGTAATTTTAATCCATACTCTTCCGCCAGCGAGAGGGTCTCCGTGCGAAACTCGCCACGAACGCCTGCAAAGTGGCGACGAACAATCGGAGATATATTTTATCATTCAATACAAACGATTGGCTGGGCAGTGAGGCGACTGATAAGAAAGGATTATTTCGAACCGTATCGTTACATTCGCAGCATCAACCGGCCTCCGCCGGGACGCAGTGCAAACAAAGCGTCCGTCTCACTCTGCGTTGCGGCTGTCTCTTTTCACTGCCATTGACAGTTTCTCTCATCCGTACGTGGATGACGTGACAAGAGAGAGCAGAGGAGTCGGATTTTGGTCAGCAAACCACCAGCAACTAAACGAGCCAGGCCAGCCAGCGACCAGCGGGGCAGGTTTGTGTTGAGGGCAGACGACACGGCAGAAATTGGTAGACGATCGCATTGGTGCTCCGAGTGGGCCTGGAAGAAAATTAGTCTTTCAGTTCCACGGCTCACCGAACCGCACCGTTCGCGGGCAGCCAGCCTGCCTGCTCAGCGGAGTTGGTCGCGACAGACGGTGCAAAAGCCTTCTGAATGACCACCCGATTCGCTAGGGCACACTGTAGTGCAACGCATCCCACCGGAGCTGCCCTCGGACTCCACGTTTCATCACCGTCAAATCGTACCATCTTCTTCCGGTGCTGCCAAAGTGCGAGTTAATGTGTGGCTACGGCTCGTGTCGAAGGGAACCGAGAGAGCTCGATTTCCTTTTTAGCGCTCCAGCAGCAGCAGCAGCCGCAGTCCTACACGTGGATCACCCCCGCCGTGTGAGTGTGTAGTGCTTGGAACGGAGTGGCGGCCTGGTGAGGAACGGCGCGACGGACGGACGGACCGGAACGCGTTTTAGAATGACGATGTGCAGATGCAACTCTTGATCGTAACCTGCGAAGCAAGCGGCACAATTAAGTCATACTGGTAGCCGGTTATAATTAGACTCACAAGTACGCCGCCGCGCGGTAAACGAATTCTCCGAACGTGGTGGTGGTGGTCGGAAGCGATATTGTTTTTCGAGTGCGCCTACTTAGATTTCAATTTCAAAGCACACCCAATCGCCGGCGGCAACACCATGGCTTCCGTTCCACTGGACGACACCGACTCCATGAGGCTAGGTGAGCAGCTGTACAAATCAAGCACGGACGTTTGGGACAACAACAGCAGTGATAGTATGTCCAAATTTCGGAACCCTACATATCCCGCGCCGCAACAGCAACAAACCGAGAGCCAGCAGCGCATCGAAGGTAACGGTCGTAACGCACCTCACCGCAAACGGTATCGCCAATGATCCGCGTTTGTTTCGTTGCAGCTCCGTTGATGAAGATAAAAACGTACCTTTCCGCACTGCGACCATGGTCGTTGTCCGCCAGCCTGGTACCGACAATGCTCGGCACAACGATTGCGTTACGTGTCCACGGTTTTCAGGAGTTTAACTTCCTAACGTTCATATGCACCATCTTTACGGTGATCACAGTGCACTGCGCCGGCAATGTGGTAAACACGTACTTCGATTTCGTCAAAGGTATCGACAACCGAAAGTCGGACGATAGAACCTTAGTTGATCATATTCTCAGTAAGGATGAGGTAGAGACGATGTTTTGAACGGTGGCAGTGTAAGGTGCGGCACGGGCACGGCAACTAATGGCACAACCCTTTTCATCCGTAGGTGGTCACCCTGGGCGTGCTGCTGTACTGTGCCGGGTGCGTGGGGTTCGTGTTTCTAGTGTACCTTTCGCCGGCTAAACTTGAGCACCTGGCCCTGGTGTACTTCGGCGGACTATCGTCGAGCTTTCTGTACACGGGCGGAATCGGGCTCAAGTACATTGCGCTCGGCGATGTGTTGATACTGGTCATTTTTGGGCCGATCTCGGTCCTCTTTTCGTACATGGCTCAAACGGGGTACGTCGAGTGGATGACGATCTTCTACGCGATTCCGCTTGCCCTGAACACGGAGGCCATCCTGCACAGCAACAACACGCGTGACGCCGAGTCGGACAAGAAGGTCGGCATCGTGACACTGGCGATACTGATCGGCAGAACGTGCTCGTACGTGCTCTACGCACTGCTGCTCTTCACTCCGTACGTAATCTTCGTGGTGCTTGGCATGAAGTACTCCGTGCTGTTCCTGCTGCCCATGGTGACGCTAAAGCGGGCGTTCGAAATTGAGCGGCAGTTTCGCAACGAAAGCACCCTGCAAAAGGTGCCCCGGCAGACGGCCAAGCTGAACCTGTTCTTCGGTATCCTGTACGTGGTGGCCTGCTTCGGTGCTCCGCAGCTACCATTCATTACGCGGAAGTGAACACCACACCGTTCTTGGCAACGGGACAGTAGCGCATAGCAACAGGCTTAGCAACGCCGAGGCGCGTTGGGAAGCTCACTTCCAAACGATTGCTTGTGTCCCGTACGGTTCCGGTTCGTTCGGTTCTATGTCACAACGTTCCGGTAGCCGGTAGTGACACGTGTCGCGGTCCCTAGTTCATTTGTCGAGGACGTGTGCGTGTGTTTTTGCATTCATGCTGTGTAGACTGAAAATCCCCGCATGAATCTCCTCCCGGGAGAGCTTAGAAGAATGCTAATTAGTTGCTATTTATTTGTTAACGTATCGTTATTTTATGTTGTTCAGTACCGCGCGGATTACGGAGGGTTTCGCGTGCAGGCGTCGGGAAACGTCGTAATTCGGACGCATTCGAACAAAAGCTCGTAGCTCGTAGTTGTGCGTTAGAATAAGTTACACAATAACTCAGCAGCAAAGTTGTGCTCTTCCTATCGGTTATGAGCACCCAGTTCTATCTAAGCGCCTTTCACTGGTTGTTTCAGTTTCATGATCGGACCATCGCGGTCAGCAAGATGGTGGATGGGCGGATGGGCGTGGACCGCACGACGGCTTCGGACTATGCTTTTATCACAGTAACAGGGCCAAGTAATGCGACATATCGGATCAGGTAGAAAGACGCGCCCAAGGATGCGACCCCAAAACCACGGTGCGCACTTGAGCGCGCACTCAAGTTTGTTACCATTTTTAGCTGACGGCAATTAGCGAAACCCGCCGCGCTCATCCCACACACACCACGTCTCATTTCGTTTCGGCCCTTTTTTCTATACCATTTTAACAACCCTTCTTTTATCCCCAATCACCGGGCAAGCATTGGGCCATCTGCTTTTAAGCTGATATTCCCATCACATCCAACCAACCTCCTAACCAAAGGGAGACAGACCCCACGTAAAGTGTAAAGTGAGCGACAATAATTAGCTAATGAAGGATTACAAATCGATGTAGAGTGCAACAAAAAATCCCAATTATTTTCGTCGATATCCAGAGGCAGAGTGTCGTTCGATTGTGGCATGTGGGGCAGCAGCGGCAGCCCGGATCGAACGGATCGGTAATTAGCGCTGCGTACCTCAACGGATTATTTACGTTTTGTATAGCAACTAGAGATTAGCAAAAAAACATCCAACCGAAAGGAGCCAAACCCAGACACACACACACAATCGTTAGGATCGAAAGATCGGTTGAAGCAACCGCCGGGTTACGGGGTGGGTTAAATCTGTGGCAACGTGCAGTACTCATTTGGGACGGAATGGTATGAGCCGAAGTAGTAGTAGTAGACAGTAGTTAGTTAAGTAGTTTGTTAAGCGAAAAAAAGCGGCTCCCAGCTTAAACTCATTACCAGCAGCCCGTTAATGATGCGCCCTGGTATGATAGCGATCGGTCGATCGATGGCCAACTGTTACAGACTGTCGCAGACTGCCTAATTACAAGCGGACACTTTTTTGTAGTGGCAACCAGTTCTTGCTTCTTCACCTTCTACCAGCTAATTAAATTAAATGCAACCTAACGTATGCGGCCAATAATTTATCAACGCAACGTATTCGCGTATTTGCTCAGCTACCGCGCTCTGGCTGAGTAGTGCTGCTTTTGGCCCAGCTAATATTCAATTGATGCAACGGTGGTCTTCCATGTACAGCGCATCTGGACGGTCCCTGAAAACCAACAGGGGTCAGTACGGGGTAGTAACGGGGAGCTTAACGATCAAATGAACGCCTTCGCCGAATATTAGCTGCTTCACAGACTTTGCAGTGAGTACTCGATTTAGGGTTCTCTATTTATTGTTGAAAAGTTCTTCGTTTCTTATGTTTGCTCTCCCAACTCATGACGCGGCAATGTAACGTGTGAATCAGGTAAAGGAATGGCTAGTAAGAATGAAACAATAAAACCATTAGATACCATGTAACAGCCCGCAGATTGTTTCTTCTTCGCGATCGAATCAGCGCTCTTCATTGCGTCACACAATCTGACAGCATGAAAGCATCGCCTACTGACACAATCACCCCCTGGTTGTTTATGTTTTGGTTCGGATCGTACGCTGCAAATGCCGGCAACGGTGGAAGAGCAACATAATTCTTCACTCGATCGTACGCCGTATGTTGTGTCATTACCGTGTAAATTCCGCTGGAATAAAATCAATTTGTAGGTAAGTAGGTGGCAGCGACAACGACGAGCAGAGGTGTTCTTTTATTGTAGTCGAAACTCGACCGATCGCGTGGACCGATCAGCCGCGCTTGATGGCAAAACGCATCTCGTGGGTCTATTTTCTAAATCGTTCTATGTATGTAGCCTTGTGTCGGGCTTCATGATATGTTTGTCCAGTTTCGGTGATCGAGTCACTAGTAATTATAGTACACACTGTTGAATATTGGCTCCTTCGTAAGCGATCTGGTTGAGCTCGTCGTACTGGTTTCCCAAAAGTATGTGTTGAATGCAACCGCTAAACGATCTGGAGAATGCCCCGTTCGTTCGGTTGTAAACATTTTCTTCGGGAAAGCCTCCTGGAGGAAAAAATGGTCGAAAAGTAAGATCGCGATTAGGAACAAGGACTCGAGAGCGTGCGACGGTGCTCGCCACCTACCCAGATAGATGGCTTCCTCCGCCGGAATTTGCTGATCGTGGAGTTGGCTTGGGCTCATGAGAAGCTTCATGCCCCCGGTAAGCTGGTACCCGTTGATCGATACGTGCATAAAACCGTCTTTCGTCTCCAGTAAAACCTGGTGCCAATCACCGTCGGCCACGAACGCTCGCCACGACGTGATGTTGGGTTCCGTTGCTTCACCGTCCGCCAGTAGGTTACTCACGGCGACAATGAACCCATTGCGAATGCCAATGCCAAAGTATCCGCCCGACGCGTCGGTGCTCCACAAAAGCACGCCATCGTCGAGGGTGGAAATGTTGAAGGACAAATGTAGCTCCAGCGCCGATCGCCCCCCCGTCGTGCCACTGTCGTAGTTCCGTTTATCCTTCATTTTAATCTTTTGCGACGGTATCAGAATGTAGCTGCGATCGTTGAACCCGAGCGACGAGTACTTGGTCGTGGCCGTGTCGCAGTAGTGGCCGGTCCACCCGACCCGGCAGTTGCACCGTCCGCTCGGTAAACATTCGCCGTTGTTGTGACACGACACTATCTCGCAGGACTCAAGCACTTCGCAGTTTTCTCCCTTCGAGTACTCGGGACACTTGCAGCGCGGCTGGGAATGTTCGTCGAGCCAGCACAGACCACCGTGCGCACAAATGTCCCCTCCACAGGGTGTCCCGTCGCAGTCGTTAATGTTACGAGCGGCCACGATCGAACTAGCGTTCAGCGTCACGCGCGACCCGTTCAGATTGACGTTGCGAATGCAACCACGAAATGGCACCGGATACCCCGAAATGGCATCCATCGGCAGCTCCGAAAGATCCGGCAACCCGCCGAGGTACAGCTCCGACGTGAGGCTGATGTACTCTTCGCGCACGGAACCAACGATCGACGAGCTCTTGCCCTCGACCCAGAGCGTCATCCGCTTGCCGTATTTGACGAACCGAATTACGTGCCACTCCCCGGTCGCCAGTACGTGATTGCTGCGCACGACCGTCGTCTGCAAGCGAGTAGTAGACACGCGATACTCTACCACGCCACCCTGCAGGCTCAGACTGATGAAACCCAGGGCGTTTGCATTGGAATCGAACGTACGGATAAACATCAGCAGCCCTTTCTCGGACAGAGGGCGCACCTGCAGCTCGATCGTTATCTGCCGCAGCTTCAGCTGGCGGTAGTTTTGCGATCGCGGTTGCAGCGCATGCCCGTACGTTTCGGTGTCGTTCGGCGCCGGGAACACTCGAAGCACGTCGTTAATTTTGTCCAGCTCGCGGATCGATTTGAGCAGAATCGAATGATTGTGGGGAATAATGTGCGAATGTTGTACGATCTTTTCGTAGCGCGGCACTTCGTTTTCACGGTATGCGTCGGAAGCTAGCCGATCAGTGTCAGCACCGTTCGGTGGCCAGCGCAACGATAGGAACGATCTCCTGCCGGAGAAGGAAACATCGCTCAGCTGCTTAACGTGCGCGTCGCAGCGCTTGCCAACCTTTCCGAACGGACAGTCACACTCGTACCCGGAGACGTGCGGAAAGCAGCGCGCATCGGCATCGCACTTGTGGAGACTTTCGTCGCACGGGTTCGCCTTTTGCGAGCACAGAATTCCGTTCCAATCCTCCTGGCAGATGCAGGTGAACGTGGAACCGTGCTGCAGGCATGCACCACCGTTCTGGCACGCATGCCGGTGACACTCTTTAGTACCGCACTGGCCCACACTACGGCCTCGCATGCCCCCGATGTGCTGCAGCGGTATGTGGACCGGGCCTGCGATAAGCCGAATGTCAAACAGGCAACCCTGGAACCCGGAGTGGAGCGGCAGGTCGTGTGGAAGGCTAGAAAAGTTGACTCCCTCGTGGCCACCAATGTACAACTGTGGGGCCACATTCAGTTTGTGACTGCTGCCGGGCGCGTTGCCCGAAATGTTGACCTTCCCATCGATCGACAGCCACGCGGTGCGACCACTGCGCCCCACGTGGATGGTGGTGGGGCGTGTTTGCTGCACCTGGATCGGTTGCTGGGTGAAAATTCGACGCGGCCCACTGCCCAAGTTCCAGGTGACCAGTATGAAACCTACGAAGCATAACCCGTCGTGACGTGAATCGAAGGCAAACTGCGGAGAGCTGCGGAGAACGCCCTTACCTTGAATGTAGCTAACGGAGAAATGATCACCCAGTTCGTGATGATCTCCCGGCTGTCCGATGAAGGCCAGCAGCGAAATCTGTGACGCTGTGGTCGGAATGATTTTGAAGCTAAACTCAAACCGATCCTCCAGTGGGAACGCGATCGGATACGTAACGTACGACGAAATGCCCTTGATGCTGCCGAAAAACGACGGTTGCAGAATGTCCAGATCGTGCTCGCACAGATGACCGTGTTTGCCGTACGGACACAGGCAGAGGTATCCACTTTCCGGAAAGGTGACACAAGTTCCGCCATACTGACACGGATTGTTGTCGCAAATCGATCGTTCACACGTTTTGCCCATGTACCCGAAGGAGCACTTGCAGCTCCACGTTCCACGTGCCGCGCTCGGGTAGCCGACGGCGAACCGCTCGTCGACCGCTTGATCTTCCACACAGATCGCCCCGTTTCGGCACGGGCTCGACAGGCAGGCCAGTGAAGTACATTCGTAAATTTTATACGCATCCTCCGCGTTGCTAAAAAAGCGAGAAAACAGTTGTTGCAATTAAAGGCGTTCTGTGGTGCTGAAAGTACTGTCCCGTGTCTTACTGAAAAACGGCCACCGGTTTTTCATTTAGTTCCAGCCCGTACACACATCCGGTGAATCCGTGGTACCGGGAGATGTTCTGACTGAGCGTGTACATCGTTTTGATGGGCCGCCCGCCGAGATGGAGCCAGCTCTGGCGTATGGATGCCAGTGCAGCTGTTCGCTGGTCGACCGAACCGGAAGCCACACTGGCAAGCCACGTTGGTTGCTCTCCGCTCATCGCCAGGGTTTCGTTTACGTGCAGCGACGCGTTGCAGTGGCTGAGTCGTTCGTTAAAGTGAAGTCTGCCAAACACAAAACCGAACAGATTAATTTAATATTAGGCGCACCGCGGTCGGGGCTCACTTACTGCACTTTAACGTTGAGCTCGAACCCATTGTTGACTGTGCCATCGATTTCGCTCAGCAGCATCGTCTGCAGGCCGCACGAGAACTGAAACTGTAGCAAGCCTTTCTGCAGGAACAGTGCCACGTAGTGGTTCCCTTCGTCACCTTCGGCCGTAGCCAGCAGGATTAATCCCTCGCGGGACGTTAGTTTTGCCTTGAAGCGTACCGTCATTGTTGTCAACTGTTGAGCCAGTGCACCGCCGGCCGCGGCCGCGTCCGTCACTGTCTCGTTCCGTCGGTAGATGATGTGGCGGAGGAAGGAATCTCTCGAGAAGGCGGCATTTTGAATGCTCACCGGAACGTTACAGAACTGCCCAGCGTACCGAAAATCGCAGTGACAGCGGACACCATTGGCGGTCATAGCACAGGTACCTCCATTCGCACAAACCGCGTCGCTACACTCATGGATGACCACTTCCGGCGTTCTTGGTGTCGTTGCGGGTGCCGCGGCGGCGGAAGTGGAGAGAGATGAAAACGTGGAAGATTCTTCGCCGGGCTCGGTGTCGGTGCTGGGACGAGTGCCACCACCACCATCAACAGCAGCACCGGTTACCTGATCTTTACCCTCAATTGCCTTGGTGGTAGGAGTTTCAGTGAAGAAGGAACTCAGTTCCGGTGCAATAGTGGAAGGTGTAAGCCCTGGCAAACCGCCTGTCGGGTGTTCCTGAGTTGCGGAGGTAGTATGTGATTCCTGGAAGATACCAGATGTGGTTCCATCTCGATCGAAACCCACCGTTGTGTCCAGGGGGGCAGAAGGTTTTGTGCTACCCTCTTCCGGGTGCGTCGAATAATCAGCTGTCCCGATGAAAGCCGGTCGGTCCGTTGCGGGGATGATCGTTACAACTCCGGCAGTAGTCTGATCTACTGGTCGAATGCCTGGCCCAGTGACGCCAGTGGAACCATCTTCCTCGGTATACGGGGTGATCGGAGTAGGCGTTGTCGATCCGCGACTGTCTGATCCGTCTACCGACGCAGGCGTGGATTCTATTGGCGATTCGGAACGTTCTTCAAATGAGCCCATCGTGCTGGTTTGTGGCGCATATTCCGGAGACAGATTCATGGTGGTGCCTTCGAACCAGCTTGAACCAGTCTCGTCGGTCTCCGTGTTCGGTTCCGACGATGAGATGCTTGTAAAGTAATCGATCGGTTCCGGAGTAAATGTCATGTTTTGCTCGGGCATTGTGTAGTTGCAGTCCATCATCTCCAGCTGGCCATCGGTGTCCTGCAGCATGAGACATTCACAGTTTTCCCCCGTAAAGCTTGGGGCGCAGGTGCAAAAGTACTCGTCGACCCCGTCCAAACACGTGCCCCCGTTTACGCATCGTGGCTCCACGCCCAGTTGACACTCGTCGTACTGCATTTCGCACCGCTCACCGTGGTAATCCGGAACGCAGTAACACGTGGGGTGATCCTCTTCCATCAAGCAGAGCGCTTGGTTGGCACACGGTGAATCTGAGCAAAGCATGATCTCCGCCTCACAGTTGGCGCCACTGTAGCCCATCGGACAAGCACACACGTACGACGCGAACTTATCGATGCAGATCGCTCCGTTCTGGCACGGGGAGGACGCACATTCGTTGATCTCCTCATTGCACAGGCGGCCCTCGTACCCTTCGGTGCAGCGACAGTAGAACTCAAGCCCGGGACCTTCACTGCACGAGCCCCCATTGTGGCACCGGTCGCCCGTATCGCAGACGGCAATGTCGGATTCGCAAAAATCGCCCTCGTAGCCCATGGCGCACGTACAGTAGAACGCATTATCCTTATCGTGACACTGGCCACCGTTTTGGCATGGGTTTGATTGGCATTCGTTGTAGTTTTCCTCACAATTCCACCCTAGAACGATGCAAACGTACGGTCACGGCAGTGGTGAAATGTGTAAACGCGCGCGTGGACAATCGAGAACACGGATTACCTAGGAACCCATCGGGACACGTGCAGTTGTATGAGGCCACTCCGTCGATGCATGCGCCACCATTGAGACACGGATTGGACCAACACTCGTCCCAGTTCGTCTGACAGTGGACGCCCGTGTACCCGTCGATACAGTAGCAAGAGTAGGTGCTACGGACAGAAAGCGAGAGCAGGTTAGAGGCCGCCTTTGAAGAACTCCATCGAAAACTCCTGTCTCCATGGGAGACGCGACAAATTTGTGTTCCATTAACGTGTTTGCTGACAAACAAACGCATCGGGCAACAGTATTTAAGAACCTCCGCCTCCCCGACCGTATTCCGGACAACGGAACCGTTTCAATGAACGCCGTGTAATAGTAATATAGGACGCATCGGCATGGTGATACGCAAACTTTGCCATGCTCCTGCGGTTTAGCGTGGCGTAGAGTGGCGAGATGTAAATTATGCTATTAACTTTTTTTTTACGAATTCCTAATATCGATTATACAGACAAGCTGGCTCCTGCACCAGCGAACCGGTGGTGAAAGGTGTCGAATCCGCTTCCGCTAGCCACATTCCGGACTGAAGGGTACACGGGTACCTGCATATTTCATTACATCAAGAAATAATGAACGTACACGAAATGTTAGCGTGAATAATAATATTGTTATCCAAAAGGGCTAAGACAACGTTGGTAAAGTCAATTCTTGAATATTTAACATGAACAGTTGCTGCCATTTTCTAACGAACGGAAACGACGGAACGGAAAACGCACAATAGCACGAAAACGCACGAAATAATTATTATTTGGTTCGAACGTTGAGTTAAGTTCGTTAGTTAATCCGAACCAGAACCGAACGAGTAAACTGCTACTGCGCGCTTTTCCATTTTCTCTAAGGATACTCGATGTGCGTTCGTCGTCGTTGTTCGTCATTCAGTTTCTAATCAATCCGCTAGGTGCGCTGGTGCTAGCGGATCTTTCTGACGTTTCGGATCTGATCTGAGTCACCGTCGTTCGTTGTCGCTTTCGTCGCGAGAGTGTGTGAACTCAGTCGTCATAATTTTCTTCCTCGGTGCAAATTAGTGTCGTGACAACGGAAGGTGCGTTTCGGTATTTATTGGAATCCTTGCCCAGGCTTTCGCATATCTTCCACTTCATATCCGGTTGCGAAACGCAGCACAGGTGCAGGTGTGGTTTCATATTGATCGTGTGTGGTGTGGCTGTTCCGTTTTCGGGACGGCTTCGACGCTAGTGCGTGTTCCGTGTTTAATAGATTGTGTTTGCCGTTGGTTGTGTCTGTACGTGTGCTTACGTGTCCGTGCGTCTCTGGAAGTTTTACTCATCATCCCGCCCCGACCATTACACACCGATGGTGCCGTAATGAAGCGAGATTTTTCTAGGCCTGCTGTGTGTGTACTGTGCGCTGGAGGCGATTGGCATTTTGTACACTGCCAACGATTTGGCCATTGGCGCTGTGCAATGTGTTGCGAGACGGAGTCATCAGGGGCTGCGCTGACATGCCAAATGAATGGGAAGATTGGTCGCACTACGTCGTCGCCGTTCAGGAGCAGTTTAAAGCAACAAAGCACGCATCCGATGCCCTTCGATGTGGGCCTGTCCCCGTGCTCCGTTCGGGGTGCGGCAATGCATTTTAGTGGGAAGGACAAGAAATCTGCTGGTGATAAAAACTCTCCAGAGAGTGCGCGCGAGAGAGATAAAGAGAGAGGGAGAGCGAGACACCATGACAGAGAGAACGTGAGCGAGTGAGAAGGAACAGGAAAGGAGAAAGAAAGAAAATAGAGAGAAGGCAGCGGCAGAAAGGCGAGATCCTTCCGTTTGCCAGGCCGCCTGTGCGTAGAGCTTGTACCACAGTATAGGTGACGCATTGGCTACGGAACGCACAAATTAGTAGCAACAGAGTTAATGATGATCACGATGACGACGATGACGGAGACAGAGCAATGAACGAAAGAGATGACAAAAACCCTTACTCAGCAGGTTTGCTGAGAAAAACACATAAAACGGGTGATTTCCGCATTCCATCGGTCATCAGGCGCGAGCATTAACGGGGAATTTGGAAGGCATTTTGTGCAAACAAAAATTGGATTGCCCGCAGCCAGTGTGTCTCGTCGTGTGCAATAAGTGTTTTGTTACCCATTGCACTGGCTGCTGATCATCCACTTTGCCTACTTGACACACAAGCACACAACTACAGCACTGGCGCCAACACCTTGTGCACAGCACTCATATCAATGCAGGCTGCGCTTCGGATCGATATGCACACGAGCTCTCCTAGCATATGCATCACAGTAACCATCACACGGTCGGCCGTGCATTGTTTGCCATTTTTGCTGGAATGTGCCGTGCCGTATTCTCATCGGAAACGAACCGAGAAAGCGGTTTTTACCGTCCAGTTGTCCAACGTAATATCCCAAAAGCCTAGACAGAGATAAGCAATGATAAGAGGGACATGTAAGTCTGTTGTCAGGACGTGCGGATGGAGTTGTAAACTAACTTATTCAGCAGAGCACGTACGTTAGTTGCTACGCAATACGTCGCTGGAGCATCGCGGAGATGGCTCTGTGCAAAGGTCTTTTAAGGCTAGCATATTAAACGGAAAAGCAGTACGAGTGAAGTGATCAATGTGATGGAAAAGCACCGTTGATTTATCGCAATCTCGGTCAAAGTTGGAGTCAAGTGATCATGTTTTTGAACCGTCGTATGCGTCGCACACATATGGTATCATGTGGATGTGTGTGTTAGTGACCGACAGAAAAAAGAGAGATAGAGAGAGAGCTAGAGAGCAGTACACCCAGAGCATAGAAATTGGCCCTCGCGACGACGACGATGAATGAACGGAACGCGCGACTGACGAATGTCAATCCAAAATGGCAAACGAAAAAAATACGAACGAAAGCACAAAGCGCACGGCAAAAGCAGAAGAAAAGGAAAATTGTAACAGTCGGACGGAACGGAGCGGAAGAGTATGCAATGAGATTATGAGTGCGGAGTCACCACTTTAGTCGGTCCTTTATTAAATTATCGACTGGAAATGTGTGCACACAGATTCTCTCCCGTTCCGCCGCGGTCTGGCGGGTGTTCGTAGTGGCATCCCGTTGTGTTGCTTCCACGGCGGTGTGTGCGGTGACGCGCGCGGTAGTAATATCTTCGCAATCGGTTGCTCTTTGTTAGTGTCCGTGACACACACGGCGGTGTTCGGCCGAAGTGAGTTAGTCATTTAAAGTCTCTCACTATCAACGTAGCCTTGAAAAAAGGTCTTTAAAGAAAGTTCAGCGCGGCCATCAATAAATAAAACTCTGTTCCCGGAACTACACATCCTCGGACCTACATAACCGGACACAGTTGAGTGCGAAATCCCTGACCCGTGAGTCGTGCGGAAAAGAAATTAGAATGACTTGTTGAACTCCTGGGCCTGGGATAATGTGTGAACGACAGTGAAAATCGCGAAAGTTCGTCTGCAACACGCCCCTTCAGGATCGTGGAAGCGGCGGGGCCACAGCCTACTAGCTCTCTCCTGTTTGCTACCACCAGCGATAATAGCGCACGCAAACAGCACAGTGAATTTGTTCTGATAAACTGAATTTGACCACCTCCGCGCAGTAACAACCGGGTGTTGTTTTCATGGTGGGCGTTTTGTGAATTCCCCGCCCCGCGGGGGCCTTTGTGTTGGGCCTTTTTGCATTTCCGTTGGGCGCTCTCAACGGAGACAATAAGAGCACCCGTTTTACGCGGTTTCAACCATTGCCGCCATTGCGAGCGTTTCTTCTTAAAGCAGGCCATGGCGGTGGCACAGTTGTGCTGTGTTGGAACGAACGTAAATATTGATTGTAAACACAAGCGCCTTTGTGTGCGTACCAGGGTTAACCCTCTCGCGAAGGTGGTTCAAAGTTTGCGAAAGTGGCCACTGGACGGTCTAGTTGCGGCAGAGGCCAGACTCGAAACCGTAGGTTAAGGTCTGAGTGTGTGCTAATACTGACACGCTGTGGATATTTATCGATGCACTAACAAGGGTCATCGTAGCAACCACCGATACACGAACGGCAAATAAAGATGTTGCGTGAATCACAAATTTTCGCCGCTTCATTGCTGATTCATTCTACTGCTCCGGCAGCATCGCGGTGTGCTGCGATGTAGAACATCTGGGCGCATGCTATCCTTGAACCCAGGGGTAATCCACAGTCGTATGTTGCTCATCTTTCCAATTGTCTCTTTGTTCCCATTCCATTAGAATTAGCGTTACACGTCGCGCGTAGTGAGAACACAGCGAACCGTAGGATAAATTGGTCCTACTCGGTGTAAAAGCAGATAGAGTGTGTCCTCCCGTTCGCATCCCGTAAGAAGACATCCGCCCGTAACTACCGGAAGGAAGGATCAAAGCATCTGACAACAAAAAAACACCGGATGGCTTCGAGTCCGAGAGCTGGCGGTGCTGCACAGCGACCTAACGGTGCCACGCAGAACAAAATATGCCAGTTCAAGCTAGTGCTACTGGGCGAGTCGGCGGTCGGCAAATCATCGCTAGTGTTACGGTTCGTTAAGGGACAGTTTCACGAGTATCAGGAAAGTACGATCGGTGCCGCCTTCCTGACACAAACCCTGTGTATCGATGATACGACAGTGAAGTTTGAAATTTGGGACACCGCCGGTCAAGAACGGTAAGTAGTGTTACGACGGCGCAACCTCTCGGACCCCCTGGCTTATGTTCCTTCCCCACACACACACAGGTACCACAGCTTGGCACCGATGTACTACCGAGGTGCTCAGGCGGCAATCGTGGTGTACGATATTCAAAACAGTGATAGCTACGCACGGGCCAAAACGTGGGTCAAGGAGCTTCAAAGACAGGTAACTATACTGCCTTCACGCGGGGATCGTTCACCCGGCGATAACCTTGGTGCAACGCTCACTGTGATCGCTCCTACTAGTCGCATTGGCTAATCTGACATCTGCGCACTCTCTCCAGGCATCGCCGAATATTGTGATTGCATTAGCTGGCAACAAAGCCGATTTGGCAAATAGTCGCGTCGTGGACTATGAAGAAGCCAAGCAGTACGCGGACGACAATGGGCTACTGTTTATGGAAACATCCGCCAAGACGGCCGTGAACGTGAATGATATATTCCTTGCAATAGGTGAGTGGGGTAGAATGCACATCCCAGCAACCGCCCGGCAGCAACGAAGCAAGCGGTGACCGCTGTTACTTTAAGCTAAAGGAGAAAGTTCAAGGCCACCGTTGATAAAAGGGATTTGTGACCATACCGGTGGGACCGGTTGCCGTGTCCTGTTTGCACATGCGGCTTAGAAATAGCGTTCCAGCGCGCACACGTCACACGTGTTTTGTATACGTCATTGCTGCACACGCTTGTGCCAGTGAGGGGCTTCACTTAATGCACGTCTCACTATCGGTCAGGTTTTAAAAACTAATCTTATTTGGACCACCGTCTGCCTGTCCACCACTCCGCTGCTGCCTTTGAATGTTTGGTGGTTTGATTTATTTGCCGTGTTGTGGTTTTGTTTTCAGCTAAAAAGTTACCCAAGAACGAGGGCGCCGGACCGCAGCAAAACATAAGACCAACGCAAAACGAAACCAGCCGACAGAACAGTGGCTGCTGCACCAAGTGATGTTATTCCGCAGGTGAGAACCGGCGGCAGCGCTCCGACCTAGGTTTCATGCCCACTAAAAGGAGGTCCCGTTTTCTTTCCCGTTGTAGCTAATGGACCCTTGAATGTAAGTGACGACTACTGCATGAATTGTAAAATGCTAATAATTATCGTTATAACGCTGGAGTCGGCGCTTGTCGGACGGATAATGATGGAGATGGTGCGGCAACCGAATATGATGATGCTGGTGGTAAACTCCGGGGAGGAGAAATTATTAGCGAGTAAGCGAGATTCCAACCTAGTTATGGCATTACACCCGGAAACAGTAACACATTATAATGGTTAAACAACACGAAAGTAAAGCAAATCCCTATAAAACAAAAATAAATTTGTAGAAAAGAAACAACCGAAACATAAAAACCAACATCATCTCTGCATATTGGGATTGGAGAGTGAAAGTGAGCGAGAGCGAGAGAGAAAGAGAAAAAGAAAGAGATAAAGAGAGAGAAAACAAAAGAAACAATAGACATAGTATAATATGCTGCTGCGCGTAATGAACAAAAACAAGAGAGTTAATCCGGTCCGGTAGTCAATCCGTCGGTTGAGAGACAACAGCAGAAACGGAGCTACTAGCGGAAACTTGCTCCCCCCCCCGGGTTGGGAGCGGGTTGGTTTTTCTGTTTTGTTTTGCGGAGAACGGCTGTGTCTCAACACAATCCGAGCGCGGGGCGAAAACGCGAACGAATGAATGAATGATCAAAGTTTAGCTTAATTGGGTTTAGAAGTCGTGGGGATTTTTATTATTTTTCAGTCTGTACGTCGATAAATGATAATAATATTAAAACATGGAAAAATATGAATATCAACCTACTACACACACTCACACAGACAGACACAAACACTGCGCTCCAACTACTAGCAATCAACTCTCGCTCCAAGCAAAAAAAGGAACCGAAAAACACACTCTCAAAGGCGCTCTCCAAAGGCTTTTCTTCTTGCGTTCGCGTGGGAAGAAAGGGGACACGATCGCCGCAAACACACGCGCTTGCGCGTGCCACAATGGAGCACACGCGCACCTTAAGAAGGCCGAAACCTTTTTAGGCGGCATTTTGTCGGGACAAAGTCGTTTGTTTCATACGCAGAAGGGCGGGGACGACAAATTGGACGAATGCATTTGGTGGTGTGTTGTGTTTGTTGTGATAATTTTTGTGCAATTTTCTTATGCGATCACGTTAGAAACGCGCATCACGTGTGCCTTCATCATCTCACCGCCTGCTGCGGCTGCTGCTGCTGCTACTGCTGCTGCTGCTAGTTGCATGACAGCGCGCGCACGTGATCCTGTTGTGCTCCTGGGCAGGCGCCGCATGCTGTGTGTTTGTTTGGCGTACGTGATCGTGGCAAGTTCATTTTCGGGTTTTTGCTTTAAGGGATTGTCATATAATAGGTATACAATTGGATATCCTTATCGCAAGTAATATGTATGGAACCATCAATAGTTTGTATGCAATATCACAAGAGTAACAAAACACTGTAAAGCGAAATTTTGAAAGAGAAAGAGAGAGAAAGAGAGCCAGAGAGTTGATAGAAGGGGAAGAATATACGAATAAAATAGTTTATAGCAGCCGACTAGTGTTGTGTATGTTCTCATTTTTCACTGCATTCGCTGCTTTATCGATACAAAATAGGCACCCGACAACCGATCGGCTAGTGAGCAGATGATGATGATGGTGTCATGAACGCTGTGGCTGCTGGCTGGCCAAATCAGAGGGCTTCACCCGGGGGGGTTTATGTTACTTTATCTTTCCAATGGTTGGCCACACTTACACTAACAAAGAACGAAGAACCGAACCTCCAAAAATGGAGCCGAACAAAGAGAGGCTGAACACGAGAGCACGCCCGAAAAGAATTGGTAACATTAAGAGTTTCTGTTGTTAATGATGGACCTGGGGACAAAAAGCAAAGTTAGAGCGCGCATAATCACAGGAACAGGAGCAAGAGCTAAGGGACGGTTGTAAGGTGAAAAGTTTTCAAAAACGTGTATCGTAGAGTTGGTTATTTCAGTTTTGGAACTTGCGCAGGGAGCAGGGAGAGGCCGGCCACAACTGCACCATTTGAAGGTCCGTTTTTTGGGTGGTCGAGCATTTGCTGTGAATGGAACAGAATCTTCGAAGAAGAAAGCCTCACATCACACCGACACGCGCACCTCTCCACAACTCCACACAGAAAACAGCTACACCGCGCGCGATGTCCGCGGTCAGGGGCCGATGATCGTGTCGGTCCACCGCCGGGCGACACACGCCATTTCGATCGTTGGAAGTCAATAAACAGTGAAAGAACATTCCGAGCGCTGTTCCGAGGTGTTTACAATCAACAAAACGATACAACAAACCAACGGCGCGTGGTAAGGATTAACAGGATGCATTCTTTATTGTGGCCTATGGTGTTCCACACACGCTTACGTTCACTCGGGACCGGCACCGGCACCGGCTCTCTCTCTCGCTCTTTAAAATTCCTCCACCGTGAGCAGCGCGTCCCAGTCGATGTTGTTGTTGTACACTTCCTGCTGTAGCCAGAGTTCATAGTTTTGCTTAAACTCTTCGCTCAGCTCAATTTCCTCCGCCTTCCGGGCCAGCCCACCGTAACAGGCGTTGCCACGCTCGCCGCCCATGCCACCGAGTCCTCCACCAGGGAGTCCACCGTTTGTAGAGAGTCCGGCACCGCCACCACCAACGCCACCACCGCCGGCACCATTCAGCCCACCGTCTCCACCGGCACCGATGGCCCCACCAGGCCCACCGGCCGTACCGATGCTGCCGATGCCGTCGATCGGATCGTCATAGTCGAGACCCTCGATCCCGGCCAGGATGCCGTTGTGTGCCTGCAGGTAGCGCCGGTTGTTGAACCGATCGACGCCACTCTTGAGGGCGCACTCTTCCGCCTGAAAGTCCCACGGGCGCGCATCCAGATCGTTCCCGAACGCCCAGTCGTCGTTCAGCCGGTGCCGTACCTTCGCGTAGATGGCGCTGATCGTTTTCATGTTCGATTTGCGCCACTGGCGGCCCAGGTACTTGGTTTGCATCTTCAGCAGCTTCAGCACGTACAGCTGCATGAGCGCGTGGCGCACCTTGAGCGTGCGCTTCAGTATCGGGGCCGACTTGAACACGACCAGCATCATGATGCGCGAGTGCTTCCACTTGGTCAGCTTGTTGAGAATGCGCAGCAGGTTGATGCAGGAGAACACGTTGCGCCACGAGTACGGGGCCGAGTCGCCGATGATCATCGTTTCCGACGTCAGCTCGGGCTGCTCGCCGATCACGCACGCCGGAAAGTCCATGATCGGGATGACGTTCTTCGAGCCGACGTAGCCCATGATGTCCTGGTTGAAGAACTTGAGCACCAGCGGGATGCAGTTGGCAAACACCAGGTGCTGCGACATGAACTCGAACTGGTAGATGTGGTTGATTTTGAAGTGCTTCAAATACAGCAACAGAATGGCGGACACCGCTTTGACGGTGATCTCCTTGTGGCGGCTCACATCGATGCCCAGCTTGGTCGACTGCGTCACGGTCATGCTGGGGAAAGGGAGGGTGACCGATTAAAGCGAGCGTCCTCCTGATGGCGGTGCGGCGCAAAGCCACTGGCCACTTACGGCATGTCTTCCGGCAGCACGTCCGCCATGATGTTGATGCTTTCGGTCTTCGCCTTCGACGTCGGGGCGGCCGCCAGCAGGATCTTAAGTAGCGAAATCATGTACTGCGACAGATTCGGTAGCATCGCCTGGTAGAGGATTTCGGTCGGCGTTAGCGTAATTTCCCCCTCCGACGTGGACATCGGATTGCGGTTGATGTCTTCCTCCTGCCGAATCTGCACGTCCGCCAGGCTCACGTACATGTGCTGTCGAGAAGCGGGAACTTGGTCATTAGTACCTGGCCTGGCAACGACCACACCGCAAAAGGCTTACCTTTTTCAGTGTCTTAAATCCTTCCTGTATCGGTTGCGGCAACCCGGCCAGTGTCTCGTGGTCATCCTTGAGCGAGTAGCCGATGAACTTGATGCGTGAGTTGTTGAGAAAAATGTCGATATCTTTACGCCGGATCTTCGGGGCCCACGGCAACCGGTTCGAGACTTCCTGCGGTGGTTCCTCCTCGGCGGGTGCGATTGCCGGCTGGGGTGGAGACTGTTCACCATCGCCTTTCTGCTCACCGTCCACCGTGGTGCCGCCGTCTTCGGGCGCCGTGGCCGCCCCTGCGCCCCCTGACGCCGCGCCGTCCGCCGAGGCACCGTTGATCGGATCTTCGTACTTCCCCCAGAAATCGGTAAGATCTACCTCGTTCTCCGTGTTGGACGTTTCCATCTCCAGCCCGAGCTGTTCCTGTTCGTCCAGTGAACTTTGTTTGATCAGGCTCTGTGCGTGCGACGACGACGATCGAGGAACGAGGTTTACGGAAGGAAGAGCCAAGAAACAACGATTAGATTTCCCGGTGGTCCCGTTTTGGTTCCGTTTCTGTTTCCCTATGTACACATGTACCAATTATGGGGTGTGTTTCGGTTTTGGGGGATGATGTACGAGATTGATACGATTAATGAAGCGGATTGCAACGGATGTCTGTGTGTGTGTGTGTCTGCGAACGTACGATGGGATGCCAGTGCGGTGATAGTGAATTAATGGGGTAAGCGTAAACATACACGTAAAATCGGTAACACATACGCACATACTCAAAATGTAGTTTAGAAACAATAAAGGACACTTACGAAAGGGTCACAAGGATATTTGATGAATTTTGAAATGTTTCATTTGCAACCGAGTTGGCGTTGACGAGATTCAATGAAATGTGTCAACACTTCTAAAGTAACAATATGAGTAATTATAAATCTCGGGCCCAACACGTGGACGGTGCTAGTCTTTTTGCATTCACCGCTTTTTTTGTTAAAGCTATTAACATTTCGTGACATTCTACTCATAAGTTTGTGAGTTACTGTGCTAAGAGTGACAATACTTTAGATAATTTTGATTTAGTTTAGTTTTACACTGCTTCTTGCTGGGCAAAAAACCGCTCAAACAAAGTATTGGCTTGAAAAGCGTTATAAGAACTCTGCTCCGTCATAAACAACAATAAAAAGATGGTTAACTGAATTCTCAAACGTAGTTAGATTCCGGTGATGCAGATGCATTGAATTGAACTTCGAATGGCCGTATTCGCCAGAGTTGGCGAACTACGCGACTACTGACTGTTCGCAGACCTAAAAAATGTTCTATCGGTATGAAATTTCGTTCGAATGAAGACGTTAACGCTGAACCTGAGTTTCACGTTCCGTTCTCGTTCCAATCGTTCCACAAAAGTAGTATTCAAATGTTTGAGCGGCACTGGAAATCATTCCATGTGTGGCTTTTGGTGGAGATTATGTTGAAGCCAATTTTGGACCCAAAAAATGCGTTTTGTTACTTAGGCCAGGGACTTTTCAGCCTTATCTAGTGTTGGGTGATACCTAGCGACCTACGAACACACACGAATTAATCAGTGCGATATCCAAGCATTTAACATTCTCTTTACACTTCTTAATCGCACTTAGCAACCCTTCTGTCGTGTGCTCGTGGGTTGCTAGATGAAAAATGACGCCCGCCCCGCATGACAGTTGCTCTACAATGGTTCCTGCTTGACACAACCGAGAAAAAAGCGATGCAGTGATTCGGGTTCGGGAAATGTTTGTCGTCTGTCTTCAAAGGCGTTGTTCGGCGTATGAATTTGATCCTTAATTCGAGAGTAAACTTCGAGAATAAAGAAAATGGAAATAACATTGAGAGCTATAAAAGATTAAAAAGAGCAATAAGGCACATTTCGAAGGCTGACCAAAGGTGAGCCCTTCAAGCCCTTCACACTATACTACAGAATCGTTGCATCCGCATTCGCTCTATTGTTTAAGCAAAACAGCACAATTTCTACACATTTCCTACGCGCGCCAAGCACTAATGATGAAGTGAACAGCGCGACGCTCTCATCACTCCACAGTATTTAATCATGTATGCAGATGATGTATGCAAACTAACAGATACGTGGCACGAACGATCATCTAATTGGAGGAGAAGATCATCTAGAAGGAAAAAACGCAACTCGCTAATACAACAAACAAAGAAGGGTGGGCAAAGCGAATAACGGGCACAAAACATCACAAACTATTGCTCCCTCTAAAACCGGGTGGATGATGCCTCTGTGTGTTAGGATGTTTTGGTGTGTTTGGGTGTGTGAAATTCTCTAGATGTTAGTGTTTCGTTACTAATATCTCGACGATCATATATTGCGGCCAAGTGGTAGCAATCGCTCTCCTTGAGTTTGTTGTGGAAAAGAGAAAGATACAAATACGGAATGGAGTAGAGTAAGAGGTACAGAAGAGAACGTAAGATGTGAGGCTCTCTAATCCCAAGCCCGGAACGGGCCACCATAGAGGTCGATGGCAAAGTGTGACTGTTCGATCACATCGGGCGTCGCGGGAATGATCCCTACAATCGTTGTTGCGTGGTATGACATAAATCGTTAAACAATATAACCGGGCAAGATGATGAAAGCCAATATATACGCGGCAGTCAGCACAGCCTTCGAGCGGGGTGTAAGAGTGGCAAGAAGACACGAGTCCTTCATGAACATAACGCGTAGCCGAAAAGAGAAGAACCAGCCGAAAGTACAGAGGCAAAAGTTGGAGCGAACTGAAAAAAAAGCTCAAGAAATGGGAGCTGTGTGATGAAAAAAGATTTCATTTAGAAAGCGTCAAACAGTTTTTGGCGACAGTCTAGAGAAGAAGAAGGTCGAAGGATTTAGCGTAGAGTTTCGCTCAGAGTTTTCAGTCAGAGGAGTACTAGATTGCTTAGAAATTGTCGCAGCAAAAGACGAAAATTGTGTGAGAGGCAGAGAAAGAGAGAAACGGTGAAGAGACAGAGAGAGAGAGAGAGCTTTAAGAGAAGAACTGTTAGTAGAGTAGTGTGGCAACAGTAGTAGTAGTAGTAAAAAGATAGTAGTAAAAGAGTAGTAAAAGAAATAAAATAGAAAAACTTGGAGCCAGAGGAAATGGAAGAAGAATAAATCAGGATGAGACTCAAGAAAGCTTCACTACCTCTTGCGATTGACTAGGGTTCGTACATACTCTTCGGGATGGCCTGCCGCGCTTGTCTTGCCTCTCTTCGATCGCCACTGCAGTGATCGGTGGCGAACTGGCTCGCATCACTTTCGATATCTCGAGCGTGTCTTCGCGGTTCTGCGAGAGGCCTGCCGCGATACGGTACTTATCTGAAACGATGCAGAGTGGGTCCACGTTAACCACTAACCGGCACGGTCGATCCCGTTTTCGCGTTCACCTTTAAGTTCCTTTAGCGTATCCATGCCTCCGAGTGACACGAGAGATATTTTCCACAGTAAGAGTAATACTTTTTTCATTGGAAAATGCGGTGCCATACCGGTGCAGAACTGGGTGACCATCCCGAGTAGCTTCACGGACAGTAGCTCGTCTCCGATAGGGTACGCTACAATGGGGCGGACGAGATGGTGGTGAATACTTGGTGCTTGTGCGGTCCTGACCAGCACTCCCTGACTTACTGATTTCGGTGACGAACGTTGACACCATCCGGGCGTACTCTTGGCTTTTGCTTTCCTTCTCCGACCGCATCACCTCGGTGATGATGTACAGTACGGACAGGATGACACGCAAATCGACCGAATCGGCAAGCGAGACGGCAATCTTACGCATCGCAATGTTAGCCGTGGATGAGTTGCTAAAAGGACGGTGAGGTCAACGAATGATTAACGGTCAAAAGTGGACTCGCGCCACAACGCGCCACTTACTCAATTTCCAGGTTCAGCAGCTCAACGAACGCACCAAACACACCGGACCGGTACAGCAGCATCACGTTTTTGCGTGCCCATGCCTGTTGCTCCTGGTCGGACTGTACCTCGGCCCAACAGCCCTGCGCCAGGTACAGGATGCAACGGGCCGCTTTCATGCGCATATTCTTTTTGCACATATCGAGCTGATCGAGTAGCTTAAGTACGATCCCGTTCTGATCGGCATCCGTTAGCTTCTGCCAGCAGGGTGGCAGCTTGTACAGCTCCATCTGATCTTCAAATGCCTGTCACGTGAAGGAAGGGCGGGGAGCGGGGTAAGACCAAGGTCGCGCGATCATCGCGTGCGCCACTCACCTTAACATTGTGCTGAAACTCCGCCTGCTCGGTGTAGCTGTACAGTTCGGCGATCTCGTTGGTGTGGCTGTCCGCATCTGCGTAAACAAAATCTAGATCGGGAAATTCTAATGCACTGCTGCCCTGCAAGAAGAAACGATGCACCGTGGTGATGCGCAGAACGATGAGGGCATGAATAGCGAACAGATGAACGGCGAATTAGAAACGTGGGATGCGCGATGGGGACACAAATTTTCTGGACAATGTAACCAATGGCACGGCACGATACTCGGGGGTCGGGGAAATGGACAAATGGTAATGATGATTGATTTGGCGAAAGAATTAAAATTAAAGAGCAAGCCCGAACAGGTTCCCCGGGAGCGCTGCGATCCAGTTCGCCGTGCCGCCTACCGATGGACGGGAGCTAGAGATTCTTATATGGAAGGTTTGGTAAGAAAAACTGCTTCGCTCAGGGGAGCTCACTGAATCCGGAGTGCGTCGCCTTACGTCTGGATAATTGAAAATTGTGTGTTTGTGTGTGTTTGTTGCGGGTCACTTACATCGAACTATGGAACACACACAGTATATGGAAACGGGGGAACGGGAGGTAGTAGAGCATTATTTATCATCCGACAGGTTGGTTCTCGGGTTGCGGAGAGGTACGATACCCGATTCTCTTCTACGCCTTCGCCAGTTCAGTATGCGACAGAGGAACGAAAAACGGTCGACATTCTGGACGACTGTCCCGAAATCGGTCGTTTTTCGAGGGGGGAAACAGAGCGCCAGCGGAAAAGAGAATCGATCGATCGACGGGCATTACGGTCGGAGGGGAATCGGAGAGTGTCCGTCGGAACACTTACGTCAAGCATTTCATTTTCGTTGAAATTATAGATCGCCAACATGTCGCCGGAACCTTCCATTGCGAGTGCACGACGGACGGATGGCGGATGGAAAACTGTGTACACTCCTTCACATTACTTTGCACCAGAAATGATAGTTTTTCCTTTGCATCCTTTGCTGTCTATACAAAATTTTCCTGCTTTCTTTGCGATTCGTGTTTTGACAGCTCGTCAGAGTAAACGTCACAGCGCTGGCTGCGTGCGTGCAATTGAGCAACACACTTTGGTCTACAGAAACTCGCGAAGTAGCTCAATTTTTTTTAATACACAAAGTTCAAGATGACCAGTGATAACAAATTTCGATAAAGCTCACAACCGTTGTGCGAAATGCAATGTTTGTGGGTGGGTTCGTCAAAAATAGCACTTACCTGCCGTAACCTGCCCAGAGCGGGACGAATGAACGAACTGCGATTCGTTGCCTATCGATAGGTATTAATAGAGTACACGTTTTACACTTTCGCCCTGCAATCGGCATTCCGCCGCTATTCGTATTCGCTTTGCGCTCCCCCCACGTGTCGCGTGTTTTACAGCGCTGTGGGGCCGAAGCGCGAGGCAAACGTCCTTTTGCTGCGCGACCAGTGTCGCGCAGGGACGTTCCCCGTGTCCGAGCGGTTCAATCCGTCTTTGCCTTCGAACCGCGTCGGACGTGTACAAGCTCAACGATCCCAAGCCCAAGTCAGTCGTAGTGCCCGTGCCGCGAACCGTGTCCACGAAGTGGTGTTACACCCGGGGCCTGTAATGGCAAAAGGTTGCACGCTGCTGCCGTCGTGTGTCGTCGTACTGCTGCTCCCTAAAAGGATTAGAACCAGTTACAGTGGATGCCGCGACTGGCACAGTTGTTGTACGGCCGTAAACAACGGAATCGTAACACTCTGATTCTTCGCGAACGAATCGGAAGCGGAACGGTTAAGCTCGGCGGTGCGTGTTACGTGCACAGCTCGGCAGGTGAAGTCTGGAACCCCTGGAACCGTACTAAAAAAAACCTACAGTTAAACGGTTTAGTCTTGACGGATTGGGTTTGCAACATTGCGACAACCTTATGGGCTCCAATGGAGGCGCATGGTGTCGGGTGAAAAGTAGTGCAAACTTAGCAGTGAAATATATTAAGAGAGACTTTGTTCAAACTAATTCGTTAATGCTGCCCATTCTTGCATCTTATATTTTTTTCTTCTGTGGAATGTTTAATCGTTTTCGTTTCTGCTAGCCTAGGCCAGCTTTTTGACCTTAGCGCCAGTTTTCAAGCACCATAAAGAATGAGCCCACCCTGACATTGTTCCGTTTTTCCTGTTCAAACAAATTGCAATTCGAATTGTGCGCCTATCGCGCCGTCTCTTGCGGCCGTTTCATTCGCTCCTTTGCGGGTCGTTCGCCGGGTTTGTCCTTTAATACCGACCATCTATTTTAGAACTGAGCGACAGCGGCAGCAGATAGGCGCGATAATTAAGGGATCGATTGTATTGGTTCCCATGGAATAGCTAGTCAACAGTGGCGCTGGTTGGTGGCGTGGACCCAGAACACCGCGACAAGGCATGATTGATTCGTACTCGCGCTTTTAATGGAGTGCATTCTTCAAATAATTTCAATCGACGTGGAGTGCACTTGCACTTGGAGTCCGACTCCACGGAGGAGGAAGCAACGGGAATTGATCGACAAGAGAAAATCAATATGCAATGCCGGGAAATGCATCGCTCGGTCTCGGTTTCCTTCGTGCCAACGTGTTACTTTCAACGCTTCGCAATCGGCGAGCCGGGGCACCGGCACCGGCGTGTCAGCATAAGGCTGGGTGGTGGTGGGCAGGGCGCAATTTACATAAGCGCAATAAAAGAAATAAGTGAAGCGTCTCAATCTTGATTGTTGGCCTTCACTTCGTGTTGCCGTTGCCGGATGGGGGGCCATAGGATACGAAGCGCAGCCTCGCACGTTCGGCCACACGTCCGATATGTGACGGATACAAAGATCTGTAATGGCTCAATTGAGTTATTGCGCTGTGACTTTCATGCATCCATCCATCGTTCACCGTGCGTTCTGTGATTAGTTCAACCGGCCACGGCCACCGAGCCGCCCGATCCGCCACAGTAGGGTAAATTAAAGATATAAAAGATACCCCCAGCACTTCAATATTTTGCACGAACCCGTTCGTCAAGTGGACAGCGCGCATATGTGGTGCCTCCCGTAGGCAATTCCTGAAAGATTTCGGATCCGATTTCGGAGAACCAACGTTTTACAGTGGTGATGCTTTTGTGATCCGACAGCTGAACGGATGTGTTCCACCGGCGAGATGGCACAGAGTCAGCAGCACTTTCTGAAGCCGGAGCTTATGCTCAACCGGGACGACAGCATTCTGATGACGGACCGCGGCGATAAACGCAACTGGCGCCGGTTCCTGGCGGACAATAAACTTATCCTGGTTACTCTCAGTGGAGTGCTATTGGGCGTTATTATAGGTAAGTAAGAGTGTTTTATTCTATCATCACACCAATCAAGACAGAAAACGCCACTTCATTGGCTCAGTTTTGCTCCGCTTTCTTCACGAGCGCACTCTGGCTTTGTGGTTCCGGGCAGGCAAGTTGGTAGAGGAATTGAATGAGCGTACGGGTAGGCCGACCGGTCATGCGATCGTTCACGAGGTAAGGGATACCGGCGCCCTTCTTTAGCATCCCCACGCCAGTAATGTCCAAGTGCACCCAATCCACGCACGGAACGAATTCCTTGAGAAAGGCAGCACCCAAACAGGCGCTACCCTTGCCGCGTCCTGCATTGCTGATGTCGACATTGGAGTATTCTGTGCAAAGTAAAAAGAGTGATAGTGAAATGTGGTCCGCCGAGGTAGTCAGTCGAAACCGTTACGCACCCGTCACCTTCTGGGTGTAGTACTGCCAGAGCGGCATGCGCCAAACACGGTCACCGCTTATAGCGCCCGCTTTCTGCATCTGTGACCAGAGAAAGTCCGAGTTCGAGAACACCCCGCTGGCGGCCCCACCCAGGGCGTGAATGATTCCATCGGAAAGGGTCGCTACATCGACGATCATTTTCGGTTTAAAGGTCGTTTGGCCGTACACGAACGTGTCGGCCAGCATCAGCCGCCCGGCATTGTTCGTATCGTGAACGGCAACCGTTTTGCCGTTCATCGCCGTAATGACATCGCCCGGCTTGAACGCCATCCCGGAAGGCATATTCTCGCACAGCGGCACCAGACCGACCAAGTTGATCGGAAGCGACAGTGCGGCCGCCGCCCGGATCGTGGCCACGACGGCCGCCGCTCCGGCCATACTGGCCCGATACTGGGCCATATCTTCCGGATGCTTCAAACACAGGCCGCCACTGTTGAACGTGATCCCTTTGCCAGCCAGCATCACCGGACGACCCGCCTTCTCGTCACCGCAGTAGCTGATTTCGAGAAAAATCGGAGGCTCACAGGAGCTTCGCGCGACAGACAGAAAGCAGGCCATATTTTTCGCCTCTGCCCAGTCCTTGTTGCGCACCTCGATGTTGACCCCACACGGGCACAGGGCATCTACGGCGGCCTGGGCGAACGACGTCGGTGTAATCTGGTTGCCGGGTGCATCGGCCAGACTGCGGGCCAAGTTCTGGGCGTCGGCTTTGAACAGCCCGCGGGTCCAAGCGTCCACTTCGGCCGAATCGTACAGGTCCAGTTTCGGGATAGGCTTACGGTCTTTCTTTGCCCTGTTGGCCTGATAGCGCCAGGTCGCAAGACCACTACCCTCAGCGGCCTGCTCCGGATGTTCCATCGGATCGACAAAGATCTGGGTACAGCCGTCCTTCGCCAAAGCGCTCGCCCCAGTGCCTGCGGCAATACGCACGTTCTCGAATCCCTCATCGACCGCTTCCAGCTCGTTGTAGCCGGCCCCTTCGAGGCCCAGGCCGACGACGGCAACCGAACCGATTGCCGGGTCAAGGTTGTTAAATATTTTAACACTACCGAGCTTGCCCTTCAAATTGCATCTTTAGCATAGAACAAGCGAAAAGAAACCTTAGCAGGCTGTTGCAACGAAATGCCCCAACCCAGAACGGCGCTCCCATTGCACCGCAACTTACTCTTTGATGAGGCTCAACAGCTGTCCGTCGGTTTTGGCATCGAAGTGGATGGCCGTCGAAGAAAGGCGGGGCTCTTCCGTGTCGATTTCCTGCTCGTACAGTCCCAGCACAAGCCCCTTCTACGGATGGCGAATGACTTTGTGTTAGGTACCTGTTGGAAAATGGGCTCCGTCTCTGCTCCAACAGCACTTACCTCTGCTCGATTTTCTCCTATTTGGGACGAAAACCGGAGCGCCTGATTGAAAACTCCCACTCGCGCGTTTCGGAAGTGTCTTGCGAATAAGGACAACATGGCCTGAACGGGGGGAAAAATCACGATTTAACAACCAACTCCCAGAGTGCGTCTTGCCCGGTACAATTTTCCAACGCAATGGCACCTTTCTCTGCGCCCCAAGTCTACTACGATTGCTTTTAGCACGATGCATAGCCTACGGCGACAGAGAGCAGAGTGGAGCCGATTAAAGTCGCATTATCTATCTCGTTCTTTCTCTCTCTCTCTCAATTTCTCGACAGGATTCACGCTTCGACCGTTGGCTTTGTCCAACGATTCGGTAATGCTGATCGCGTATCCGGGCGAGCTGTTTATGCGCGTCTTGAAGCTGATGATTCTTCCACTGGTCATTGCCAGTCTAATTAGCGGATCTTCCAGTTTGAATGCAAAGCTAAACGGCAAAATAGCGCTCCGAACGTTCGTGTACTTTCTGGTTACATCGCTGCTGAACGCAATCCTGGGCACGGCGCTGGCACTGATGATTCACCCGGGAAATCCCAACCTGGAGCAGGTTGTCACCGGAGCCACTCACGTCACAGCCACAGCCAAGTCGGTCAGCCTGATGGACAGTATTCTCGATCTGGGACGGTAAGTGCGGAACGGCCGGGCAAAACGCAAACCATCCTGAACACCTATCCTTTCCACAGAAACATTTTTCCGGACAACATCTTCCAAGCGGCACTGCAGCAAGCCCACACGGTGTATGTTCCCAGCAAGGACGGCCCGTCGCTGGCATCGAACGAGAGCGACGCTCTCACGACAGCTGGTGCCCCGGTGATAGAGTGGCCGGAGCCGAAGGTGGAGTGGACCAGAATCGTGGAGTACCGTCCGGGGACCAACTCGCTCGGGATAGTGTTTTTCTGTCTCGTTTTCGGGACCCTGCTCGGGACGATCGGCAGCCGCGGCTACGTGGTGGTGCAGTTCTTTTCCGCCATCTTCGAGGTGATCATGAAGATGGTGACGGGCGTCATGTGGCTAACGCCCGTCGGCATTAGCAGTCTGATTGCGGGCAAAATCCTGAGCGTGAACGATATCGCGTTCGTGATGACGCAGCTGGCGTGGTTTATCTTCACGATCGCTCTCGGAGTGTTTCTCTATCAGTGGATCATCCTGCAAGCGATCTACTTTGTGTTTCTCCGCAAAAACCCGTTCAAGTTCTACCTGGGCCTGATCCAACCGATACTTACCGGCTTTGCGACGGCGTCCACAGCGGCCGCCCTGCCCCTGACGTTCCGCTGCATGAACGAGCGGCTAAAGATCGACTCGCGCATCACACGCTTCGTGCTGCCGATCGGGTGCAACATCAACATGGACGGGACGGCTCTCTTCATATCGGTTGCCTCGATCTTTGTGGCCCAGATGAGCAACATGGCGCTCAACGTGGGCCAGGTGGTGACGGTGATCCTAACGTCGACCGCTGCCTCCATGAGCTCGGCCAGCATTCCCTCGGCAGCCCTGGTGCTGCTGCTGATTGCACTGTCGGCGATCGACGCACCGATCAACAACGCCACGATCCTGTTTGCCGTCGATTGGTTCGTGTAAGTTCTCGTCGGGAATCGTGCCCGATCGTTCCATAACTGGTCTCTTTCCACCCGTAGCGATCGTATACGAACAACGAACAATTTGCTTGGCGACTGTTATGCCGCGGCGATCGTTGAGTATTTGTCCCGACACGAGTTGCAGAGGTCGGACATCGATGCGTACTACAAGGACGACGACGTGACGTCGGACGATGTGCAGTGCGAGCAAGGGCTGAATGGCAAACGGAAGTCATCGTTTCCCAATTCCGTCATCCTTAACGTAGAAGTCTCCACTCCCGTTTCCAACCCCTAGGCGGCGGCGGCTGAACACAGTTAAATAGTTTCTAACTGCACTTTGTGAGGTTACCAAACACCGGCATTGATTACTTTCGGATCGGGCATTCGAGGGCACTGTTTTCGTTGTAAAACATCGTTTATTTCGTTTAAAATAAGTCTGACCGACTCGTACTTTCAAACAAACAAGTGTTGCGTGTGTCTCCGATCGCTGCGTCACATATACACAGTTAGTTAAAACCTTCATTCTCTAAAATATGGCAGTTGCGCAGTGTTCTGTTGGAATGTCTTCTGTAATCGGGTTCAGTTCGGGCGAACGCGCCACCATTGATGTGGGGTTGTGTCTTGGTTGATGGATTTGGAATTGGAACTCCTGGAGTGGTAGTTCAGAGCGCAACGATGGCGAAATGATCATCTGTTTTATCTCTAACTCTTTCTCTCTGGCTCCGTCGTTTGGTCGGTCCGGCGGGAAGTATAATTTAAAAACCGGCAATTTGGGAACCCATTTTTCGCTAAGTAAATGCACGGGACTATCCTGGGGCGGCCGAGGCCTTAGAGTTGGCCGGGAGACGCGTTAAGATTGCTTAAAATAACGTGAATTACATAAAAACGGCGGATACAGCACTAATGCTGGCAGTCTTTTCTTGGTGCTCGTGACATTCTGCACGCCCACGTTCTCACTCGGTCCTCCTATCATTCACTATCTACTATTTCATTAGTGGATCTTACGCTCTATACGCCCAACCTAACTGACGCTGACACGCCGGACTGCCGGCGTGTTCCGCTTCAAGAGTATTTACAGTACTGCGCATCTCGTATCGAACGACTGTACAACGCTAACGCTAACGCACGGGGTGAAGGACTTGCGGCCTCATTTGTAAAACCGTCGTCACCTCTCTCGGCAAGACACTGTACAACCTATCAGCACTATCTAATATGTACAAACGCGATCGCGCGCGATAAAAGAATAGTAAACACAGGTAATTGCTCTACGGGTGCGTGTGGTTCGATCCACGCCACGGACGGGGGGGTCTCTATTTACACGAGGTACGGGCACCGGCACCGGTGGAACTCGCTCGCTGCACAGCCATGTTGCCAGGGACCCGCCGGCGGGCGGGTCAGTACGGTTTTCGTGGCCCGCCGCCCCGTTGCTGGGGCGGCCGGGGCAGCGAGACCATGTGGTGAGAGGTCGGTCCGCCGCCGACGCTGGCCGCCGACACGACGTGCGGCGAGATGGACGGGGACCGGGTGGCCAGCGGTGACAGCGACGGCGAGAAGCTGGGCGACATGGCCGACGAGGTGCTGAAGCCGGCCGCCGAATCGTGGCTGATCGGCGAGCGGGGCAGCAAATACTGGTTCGGTGCGTTCCCGTGGTGCACGCTGCCGGGCCCGGCCCCGCCGACACGGCCCGCAAACACCGGCACGTTGATCGAGCGCGGTGCCACGTTGGTCAGCAGGGGCGGCGGGATGTTCTTCACCGTGTGGTGGAGCGAGTTTTTGCTCTTCGCGCTCGACGCCCCACTGTTGCCGCTCTGCACCGACAGCGTGTCGTCCTTGAGGCGCGCAATCTCGGAGAACACGTGCGCCAGCGGCTGGTACTGGGGCCCCCAATCGAGCAGATAGTCCCAGTTGTAGCTGCCCGTCAGTTCCTCCTCGCTATGTACAATCGAACTGAGCGAGCCGTTCATCGAGATGCCCTGCTGGTTGCCGACCACCGGCACGTCACCGTACCCACCCATCATGACGTGGTCCACCGTCGCCCCGATGCTGCCCGCGTTCGTGACCGACTCATCGACGCTGCTCGCCCGGTCACTGTTGTTCGTGACGACGTCGTTCAGCTTCGCGTAGATCAGATTGGTCAGGTCGGACTCGCGGTGGTGCTCGTCGTCGAACATGTGCAGCGTGTCGATCGGGAGCGTGTGCAGCATCGCGTCCTTCGAGCTCCCCAGTCCCATACTCTCCGAGCAGCGGCGCGACGAGTTGGACGCGTTCCCGGTCGTCCCCGTGTCTACGATGCCCAACCGAGCCAGGTACTCCTGTGTGTTCTGCACCGACACGTCCGATAGCCGCCCATCCAGTCCGGCCAGCCCATCGCGCTGCAACGGGCCACCCTCGTTGATCATGCGGATCTCTTCGTCCTCACCGTCGTCTTCGGCGGACCCTCGTCCACTCGAGCCCGACTGCTCCGAACCGGACAGTTCCGAGGTAGTGGCCGCCCCAGAGTTGGAGCTTGCACCGTACGGAGGAATCTCGTCATACTTGGGCGGCGCAAACTGGCCCCCGCTCGTCGTTCCACTGGACGACCCGCGGATTGGGATCGTGTCGAAGGCGCTCGGGTCGACGTAGTTGTTCGAGTGGCCCACCGATTCCGTGCTGAGGCCCGTCTTGTTGACGTGCTTCTGCTGGCGGTTGCGCATGTGCAGGAACAGAAAGACGGAGGCCGCCCCGACCACGACCAGCAGCACCGAGATCACGAGCCCGACGGCCCAGTTGGCGAACCCACCGCCGGCCGACACCGACTGCGAGTTGCTGCCGGCCGCCTCGCCACCACCCAGCTCGTTGCCGTTCAGGTGGGCCAACGTGTCGATCGCAATCTCCACCACGGTCATGTTGGTGAGCGATCCCTGTCGGCCGGACCCGGCCGTCACCACCAGACTGATGTCCCGGCCGGCGTCCACCAGTATGGCGCCGACGTTGTCGAGCCGCTTCTTGATCAGGATCGCGCCGGTCGTGCGGTTCAGCTTGAAGTACGGGTGCTGCGTCGTGAGCTGGTACACGATCCGTCCGTCCGGACCGCGGTCGCGATCGGTTGCCGTCACGTGGCCCACCACGTAGCCCATCGGCAGGTGGCCCGCCGAGTCGGTCGATTTGATCACGAACCGGTACGTGCGCTCCGTAAACTGTGGACTGTACTCATCGCGGCTCTCGATCACAATCCGCACGCGGATCGCGTTTGACTTGCCGCCCGTGTCGGTGGCTCGCAGCGTGAACGCGTACCGATTCTTGTCCTCGTAGTCGAACACGGCATTCGAGTTGACCACCCCGCTCACGGGGTCCACCTTGAAGAGCTTCCAGCTGTCGTCGAGCGGTGAGTAAAGCGCGTTGCCACCGACCGCCGGCCCGTCGATCGTGTAGTTCACCGAGCCATAAGGACCGCGATCCATGTCGGTAGCTCGCGCCGTGAAGATACTGATCCCGATCGGTTCGTTCTCTCCCACAAATTCCAGGTACTCGGGAACCGGGAACTGCGGTTCGTTATCGTTCTCGTCCGTCAGTGCGATCGCGTACGGGTGGACGGAACACCGCGGGGTTGGGGCACTGTCGCACGCGCGCACCACCAGACTGTAGTGGGTCTGGCCGCGGTCGTAGTCCAGTGCCTTGTTGGTGTACAGCAGCCCCGATACGAGATCGATCGAGAACAGGCCACCGTCGTTGCCGGAGATGATCTGGTAGACCACCTCCGAGTTCGGCATCCCGGACTGGTCCGCGTCCAGCGCGGACAGGGTCGCGATCGAGTGCTTGATCGGTGCCAGTTCGCTGATCGTGGCCTCGTAGCTACCGGGCTGGAACTCGGGCGCATTGTCGTTGGCATCGTCCACCGTGATCAGCACGCGCACTACCTGAGCGGTGCTGAGGTTCTTGGTTTTGTACATGTGCCGCGCACCCGGATCGAGCGTGACCAGCTTCAGTTCATAGTAGTCCACCCGCTCGCGGTCCAACCGATCCACCAGCACGATCGCCCCGTCCGGGTACGTGACGTCAAAGACCGAGTTCTCGTTCCCGTCGACGATCTCGAACGCTACGGCGGCGCCCGCCTCCGGCTGGTAGGTGGTGATGGACTTCGGGATCAAGCTGACCACGGTCGTGCCGGGGAGCGAACCCTCGCTGACCGACGCCCGGTACTGGGCCTGCACGAACTGTGGGTTCGCCTTGCCCTTGGACTTTAGCTCCACCCGGACGGTGGTGGTCGACGATAGGGCCGGCTGACCAGAATCGGTCGCCGTCACCGTCAGGTACAGGGTGCCACTGGGGGCGCTGGCCGTCAGCTGGCTCACGTTGGCAAACAGATGGCCAGCGGTGTCGTCGATCGTGAAACCGGTGGCCGTCGACGGAGGAGAGGCGATCGAGTAGCGCACCGCCGCATTCAGCTCACTGTCGGCATCGGTCGCGTTCACGGTCACAATCAGCACGTTCGAGCCGCGACCACTTCCGCCGTCACCGGTTGTATCTGTTGTATCGAGGGGAGGAAACGCGTGAGAAGTGCGTTCGGGTGCGACGATCGTACCGCGAGACTTACCGGACACGACCGCGTGGTAGGTGATCTGCTGGAACGTTGGCGCATTATCGTTCACGTCGAGCACGCGCACGGTCAGTGTGGTGCGGGCGACGTGCGCCGAATCGGAGGCCAACAGGCGCAGCAGGAACTCGTGCCGATCTTCGTAGTCGAGCGCTCGGATAAGCGTAATCTTACCACTGTACCGATCGATCGAGAAGAAGCTCGTGGCGTCGTCATCGCCCAGATCGGCGAAGCTGTACGTGAGGGGTGGATTGGTGTCGACGTCGTTGGCCGTTATCGTGGTCAGTACCGTTCCTACGCTGGTGGCTAAAAACGGAACGGAACGGGGCGTTAGAATGCGGGGTAAGGAAGATCATCAAGACGAGGAGTCTTACCTTCGCTGACGCTGATGACCGTGTTCGGCGGGAAGGTCGGCTGATTGTCGTTCACATCCACTACGTTGACGTTGATGGTGGCGGTACCGGTCATCTGCGGCACGCCCTCGTCGGTGGCGATCACCTTCAGCCGGTACTTGTCGCGGATCTCCCGGTCAAGCACGATGTTCGTCTTCACGATCCCGCTGAACGCGGGCTCGATGATGAACGCGTTGTCATGGTTACCGTCGACGATGTGATACAGGATCCGGGCGTTCGAGCCCTGGTCCGAGTCGAACGCGCCCACCTTGACCACAAACGTGCCCTTGCTGTTGCCCTCCCACACGGAGGCCGCGTACTGTTGCTGCGTGAAGCGGGGCGCGTTGTCGTTCTCGTCCTGCAGTTCCACCGCGATGGTCGTGTAGCCGTACAGCAGCGGACTGCCGTCGGTGCGGGCCACCGCCACCAGCTCGAACCCGTCCGCCTTCAGCCGGCTGAACTTCTCGTAGTCCAAGTTGTTCGAGTTGCGGATCTTCACCTCGCCCGTCACGGCGTCGATCGAGAACGTACCGTCCTCGTTGCCCGACCCGAAGCTGTAGATGATCTTCTGCCGCCGCCCGTCACTCCGTACCGCGCTCAGCTGCAGCACCGACCGGCCGACGGGCGTGTTCTCGACGAGCGTCACACGGTATGACCCGTTCTGGAACCGTAGCACCGGAAGCTCTTGCTGCAACTCGCCGACCCGCAGCTCGATCAGTCCGGTGGCCAGCTGCGGTGGGTTGCCCTTGTCCCGAGCGGTCACTTCGATGTGCAGCAACCGCCCGTTCTCGCTGGCCAGACTCTGCGTGGCACTGAGCGCTCCGGTGGTCGGGTTGATCCGAAACTTGCCGTTGGCCGAGCTCTCGTTCAAGCTGTAAACGATCTCCCCGTTGGCACCCTGATCGCGGTCGGTGGCCGAGATGTGTAGCAGGGTCTGACCCGGTTGCACCAGGGCCCCGATCTGCTCCCGGAACGGATACTTGTCGAACACGGGTTTGTTGTCGTTTACGTCCGCAATGATCACCTGCACCGCGACGCCCTGCGAGCGCGCATTGTACCGGCCGCCGTCCATCGCTACCACCATAAAGTTGTACACATTCTGCCGCTCGCGGTCAAAGTACCTGTTGGGGGGACGGGACGGTTAATACTTGAACCCTTCCATCACTTTACGGTGATTGTCCATCAAGTGTTTGGATTTGAAACTAAACAGATTTAAGCCGATTACTTGACTCTTGAAACGTCAAACTTCATTCTGGAAATTGTAAACATTTAGTAGAAACTTTAAAATGTATTAAATGGAACACGCTTCCACAGAATCTCGATGCCGTGCCCCGTCTTCGGTCTCCAAACACCACCTGGACCACCCCTTGACATCCTGGAGCCTGGACACTTACCCTGCCGTGGTGATGACGCCGGATTTGCTGTCGATGTTGAACAGCCACTCGGTCACGTTGGCCAGCGAGTAGACGATGCGCGCGTTGATGCCAACATCCGCGTCGACCGCCTTCACCGTGAGCACGGTCGTGCCGACGGGCGCATCCTCGTCGATGGTGGCCAGGTACTTCTGGAGCTCGAACTTGGGATCGTTGTCGTTTTCGTCCTCCACGTGGACGGTGATGTTGCAGTGGCCCTGCAGCGAGACGGGCGAGCCGCGATCCTGGGCCGTCACCTGCAGCACGTACCGGGCGTGCACCTCCCGATCGAGCGGTCGCGCCGTGATGGCGCCGGAGTGCAGATCGATGCTAAACTTGTTGCCCGCGTTCCCACCGGCAATGCTGTACGTAATGTCACCGTTCAGCCCATCGTCCGCATCGGTGGCGACGACCGTGTGGATCACCGACAGCTCCCCGTTCTCCGGCACCGCCAACGGATAGCACGAGCCGGGCGCAAACTCCGGCGCATGATCGTTCACGTCCGTTACCCGCACCACCAGCGTGGCCACATCGAACTGGGCCACCCCATCGTGCGCGGCACTCGGTAGCACCGGCGAAACGGCCTTCTTAAACCGGCTCGTCTCCGTCACGTAGATTGGCACGGTGTACACGTCCTTCGCCTCTCGATCGAACGTGCCACGGGTCGTGACGATGCCCCGGAACGAATCCACCACAAAGTGATCCTCACCGACGCCCCGCGGAATCTCGTACGTCAGGTTGGTGGTGGCACCGCCACCGTTGCCGGCGTCCGCAAACGATTTGGCCGACACGCGCACCACGAAGCTGCCGCTCGGCACGTTCTCCGTAATGTTGACGTGGTACACGGATTCGCCGAAGCGCGGCGGATTGTTGGCCGTGTTCTGGATGACGACCTGCAGGCCAATCTTGGCGTCGCGCACCCTCGGCGACCCGTGATCGCTGGCGGACACCACGAGCTGGTACTTGCCGCTGACCGCGTTCCGTTTGCCGCTGTCCGCGATAAAGTTGCTGGTGAAGGGTTTGGCCAACTGAATCACACCGCTGTTCGGGTCGATCGCGAACCGTTCGTCGTCGTTGCCGCTAACGAACGCGTACGCCAGCCGGCCGTTCTCGCCACTGTCGGCATCAATCGCCACCACGTGGGCCACGATCTGGTTGGTTTCGAGCGAGTCACTGATGTACACCACACTGTCCGCCGTCGCCGGAAGCACAAACTTGGGCGCGTTGTCATTAACGTCCGTCACCATGATGCGGGCCGTGGCGGAAGTGGTGAGCCGTTCGGTCGCGTTCGATGACTGATCGGTCGCCTGGACGACCACAAGGAACTCTTGTGTGTCCTCGTGATCGAGCGGTGCCAGCAACGTGAGCGCTCCGGTCAGCGAATCGATCGCAAAGTGCTCCCTCTGGGAAGCGATCGCCGGTTTGGAGAGGTTAAACTTAATGTCCGCGTTCGTGCCACTGTCGTTGTCCTGCACCGTGAAGTTGAACACGATCGCACCGACCGGCGTGTCCTCCGAGACGTACACGTTAATCGGATCGCTCGGCCACTTGGGCGGGTTATCGTTCACGTCGGCGATCTCGATCTTCACCGTGACGGCCGAGCTCTGGGGGTTGTTGCTGGCGCTCGTGTCCAGCGCACGGATCTCCATCCGGTACTCGCTCTGCAGCTCGCGATCGAGTTGCCGCGCCACGACCAGCTTGCCCGAGTTGCGATCGATGTCGAACGCACCCTCGGTGATGTCGGTCGTCAGCGGGGTCAGCGTGTACGTGATGTGCAGATCACCACCGGCGCCGCCGATTAGGTTGTCCGCTTCCGACTGCTCACTGCCACTGATCGAACCGATCACGTGCCCCACGCCAACGTCCTCACGCAACTGCAACGGAACAAAGCTTACAGAGTTAGAGAGCGCAAGGAGTCGGGGTCAGATCACTCGATACTTACCCGAAACACTAAACTGGAACTGGTGAACGTGGGCCGGTTGTCGTTCAGGTCGAGCACCTCGATCCGCAGCAGGCGCACCGTTTGCTTCGGAGGCGTCCCATTGTCGGTGGCGGCCACCGCCAGTCGGTAGATCGTCTTCTCCTCGTGATCGAGCGACGTCTTCGTCCGAATGGTGCCGCTGAGCGGGTCGATGGAGAAAATGCCGTACCCGTCCGAGTCGCGGCCCTGCAGGATCGAGTAGCTGACGGACGCGTTCCGCCCGTAGTCCCGATCGATGGCGCGCACCTTCACCACCTCCGTCCCGATTGGTTGCTCTTCCCGCACGCTCACCACATCCTCCTGCGGGTCCACAATGTCCGGCGCGTTGTCGTTCATGTCCAGTATCTGTATCCTCACGGACACCCGTGAGCTCCGGTACGGGGTGCCCTGATCGCGCGCCTCCACCACCAGATCGTACGAGGCTTTTGACTCCCGATCGAGCGATTCACGAGTCGTAATTTCCCCTACAAACAAAACAAGAGTTAAGAAACTGGAACCGGAGAATCTTCGTTTCCGCTGCTCGACGCTACCTGAGACGGGATTAATCTGAAAGCTGGTGTTGCTCGGGATAAGACTGAACCGCACGACGGCATTGATGCCCGCGTCGGCGTCGGTCGCCGCCACCGTTCCGATGACCGCACCGCGGCGCATGTTTTCTTCGATCTCAAACTCGTACAGCGTTTTCGCAAAGATCGGACTATTGTCGTTGGCGTCCAGTATCGTGACGATGACGTGGGCCGTGGCCGTCAGCGTCGGCACACCGTTATCGCTGACGATCACCGTGATGTTGTAGCGTTCCTTCACCTCACGATCCAGCCGGGTCCGCAGGTAGATCCAGCCACTGTTGGGGAAGATGCCGAAAATCTCCGACACGGGCTGATCCGGTGACGCCGGTTGCGTTGACTTGCCCGTCCGCTGGTAGTCGTCGCCCAGAATTTTGTAAGTCAACCGCGCGTTGTTCCCGGTGTCGGCATCCGTCGCACTAACCTGCAGAATCTGTCGTCGTCGAAGAAGAATGATGCGTTAGTTGCGGTTCTGGGCCAGCCACCTCCCAAACCGGTTCCTACACTTACCTGCGAGTTGCTCGGGGTCGACTCAATCACCTTGATGGCGTACTCGTGCTTCTCGAAGATCGGTGCATTATCGTTCACGTCCTGCACCTCGACTAGAATGGTCAGGTTGGTGGAGAGCGTCGGTGTGCCGGAATCGGACGCCGTCACGACCAGCGTGTGGCGCTGCACGGACTCGTAGTCAAGCGGCCGGGCCAGCGTCAGATGGCCGCTGCGGCTGTCGATGCTGAACAGCCCGTTATCGTGGACGGTGGCCGCCAAGCGGTACGCAATGACACCGCTCATACCCGAATCGCGGTCCTGCGCGTTCGCCTCGTACAGTGGCGAGCCAGTTTCCACGTTCTCCGGCACCGAGATGCGCACCGTGTTGGATTCGAACTCGGGTGGATTGTCGTTCACGTCCTCGATGTCGATGTTGACCTGCGTGTGGCCGTACGCCGGCGGATCGCCGCTGGTGGCCTGAATGTTGAGCAGCACCTGCGGCTTCGTTTCGTGGTCGAGCGCATTGGCCACGCGGATGTTGCCGGACACTGGGTCGATGGCAAAGTACCCGTCCGGATCACCGGAGTAGATGAAGTAGCGCAGCGAACCTCGATCTCGATTGCCTGCAAGCAGCGGGAGCCGTTAAGTTACGTTACACGTTACAAAACACGTTACCAAGCGTTACCTGAACTGCTGCTCGTGGCAGAAACCGTACCGACGACGGTGTTCCGTTTGACGTCCTCCTTGACGTAGTACGTGTACCGCGGTTTGTCGAAGATCGGTGGCCGCTGCGTGGCATCGATCACGCTAATGAACACCTCCGCATCGTGCGTGGAGCGCAGACCTCCGCCGTCGCTGGCCGAAATGTTCAGCCGATGGTACGGTTGCGTCCGGCTCGACAGCATGTTGGGCCGCGTGACGAAGATTTCGCCCGTCAGCCGGTCCATCCGGAAGATGCCGGCCTCGTTGCCGGCCACTATCCGGTAGCTGATGGTGCCGAAGCTGCCCGAGTCGGAGTCGGTCGCCACGACGACCACCACCGGCGTGGACAGGAGCGAATTCGTCGGCATCGATTCCCGCAGCGAGACGTTGTACTCGCGCGGATAGAACGTCGGCCGGTTGTCGTTGACATCCGTCAGCTGGATCTTCACCATGGCGGTCGTGCTGAGCCCACCTGTTGCGGAGAGTGATGGGACACACCCGTCGGGTGAATGGGCTCAAGTCAGATCGTCAGGGACAGGGGGAATCCTTACCTCGGTCGGTGGCGATGATGGGAAACTCGTACGAGTTGCGCGTCTCGTAGTCCAGCTCGCTGGCAATGCAGACCTCGCCGGTGCCCGCCCGGATCTCGAACTCGGTAATTTTCTTGTAGCCCTCGCCCAGCGTGTAGTTCACCATTGCATTAACGCCACAGTCCGGATCGGTAGCCGATACCTGTAATTAGACCAAGACCAAAGCGAACGGGCGCGTTGATCGACGGAAAAGCGAACATTAGCGATCGAAAGGATAGAACCATCGCCGCGGAATCGGCCTCTGCAAGTGCATCCCCCGCCTGACCGCGGCTTCGGATCATTAATTCTAGAAACACACATACACGTCGTCGTCGGGGGCACACCATTACACGTGTTTCCGTCGATTATTGCAAACGCGTGTGGCGCAACTTTGTGGGCAACTGACCCACGCTCGACCCGCCGCGGCGGCGTTTAGGCTTTTCTTCTTTGATGTGTCGAAACCCGTGCTTCTACTGCGTGGATGGAACCGCCCGCAACCTCTCAACCGCGCTCAAGAACCTCTCGCTGCGCATCATTATGGCGCCGGGCGATGAGGGCGGTTTCGGGAGCCTAATGTGGAATTGAATTAATAATTATTACCCCCGAGTAGTAGAGCTCGGGTCGGTACGCATCGCAAACTCTCACGCGCTCTAGCGGAGAGCTGGCCGAAGTATTAATTTGGTAGATTTTTGTTTCAATCTTCACGCGGCCCGATACTCCGCCGGTACGCCGGTTGCCGCTCACCGGACCGGAGTGTACCGGCCTTTTTTTGTGGCGGATCACCGCAGAGAAGGGCGAGGGCATTTTTCGGCCATTTACACGCCAATAACCGCCAACCCGAGATGTCGTAACTAATGTTCAGGCGACAAGGCGGAGTTTCGCGGACCAGTAGAAACCGGATTTCGAAAGGGAAGACAGACAAAGAGACGGTTCTAATTTGACGACACGGCAACTGCGCGGCAGAAGTGAAGCCAGTAGCCGTTACATTAATCCTTCGGAAATGTCCTTAACGATCGACACAGGGGATGGGGGCACAAATAGAGAAAGGGGAAAGTAAGCCGCCGGGTTTTGGGGCCGGTGAAAAACGAACGGAAACGAATAAATATATTGCCATCGGTCGAAACGGTGGCGACGACGAAAAGGAGACGGGAAAAGAGTAATGTTCAATTCGCGGCCGCAGCAGCACTCGGTCCGGCCACTCCGGCTCCGAGGCGCATTGATTTTGGGTTTTCCTAGATGGGAGATGAAGATTGGTGGGTGTCCGCGGTGTGGCGCACACAAAACACCCATATTCGTAATTCGTGTTTTCATGTCTTATCCCCGGCTGTTATCTTTTATGACTGCACAGCGCATTTCGGGCCGCCGCCATGCCAGGGATTCCTTTTCTCAGCTCCGCCTCCCGGCTGGGCGGCTGGGTCGCTTGTCACCACACACGCGCGGACGTTAAAGGTTTCTCGCGCTGTGTCCTTGCTGGGGCCTAGGGGTGTACAGCGGTTTAACACTCTCCTGAGACGTACGTTCGATTTGGTGAAGGGTTAACATATGTGTGTCCCCCGTCAGCCAACGATTGTGGCCTCACAGGCACAATGTGTATGTGGTTTTTATTTTATTATTATTATCTCCGGACCACCGCGCATACATCTTCCCGTCTCTTCGCACACACACACACGAAGGCACACATAAATGCCTTCGCGGAGAAGCTGAAAGCAGGGACCATTTCACCGAAATGGACGAACGAGAATGGCGAAACAGAAAGAAAATCATCTTCGCCGATTTCGCTTCAGTAAAGATTAAAGCAAAGTCACGGGGCCGGGCAGTAAGCTGCTGAGGGACACAAAAGGGGGATCCACCAGTGGGCAAGGATCGCTTAGAACATACTTTTTGCGATCCGCAAATTTAAGCTCCATTCGCAGTCTGTCGACACATAAGATCACGCTCCACCGTCAATCTCTAGTAACCTTGGACGCTGCTTTCAGCCTAGTTACTGAGCCTACTACGAGTGATTTTTGGTATTGGCTTTCGAATCAATCGACAATTGACAAAAATGTAGAAAATGACGGATCGTTGAATTTCAAACAAGAGACAAAGAGTTATGTTTATTTAAGGTTAAGTTAAGTTTGACTAGTTAGGTTACAAAATAACGGGGTCGTTAAATTTTACTGACGCTGAGTTCTGCAGTGTGTTCCACATTCCACACTAGACTCAGCACAAACGCAGCGCGCGATTCCCGCGTTTGCCGGAGAAGAGAAATGATCGTTCATTCTTTATTTTTAATGATTTTCTGAAAACAAACCAGAAACTCGGCCGGGCCCGAACCGAACCGCCGAAACCGAAATTAGTCCGCCCGGATAAGGGATTGCGCGCGGGCTTCGGATTCGGTGGTGTGTTCGTTACCGCTTTATCCGATCCGGCGATCGGTCTGCGCAGATAACGATCACCGGTAGCTTTCGGGTGGCAGTGAATCATATGTCCAGCATTGGTATTGGTATACAGCAACCGCTTTGCACACCGCTCCCAGCAGATCCTTTCTAGTGACGGCGGTCTCCGTCCGTCGGGGACTGTGTTTTCGCTTTGGAAGCGCGATTTTTTATTCAACTCTTCTTCGAGGAATCCTTTTCGGCTTCCTCGCTTCCACGTAGTAGCCGCGAGCCGTTGACAACGCGAATGTTGATGATGACACCGAATGACCATCAAAGACCAACATTGGAACGGCGCTTCTTCTGCCCCGTGTGCGCCGGGCAGCCAATTTCGGGTGCTGCCGTCCGATCGGTGGAGCCCACCGCGGCCTGTATCACGTTTCTCTACGAGGCCAGGGAAGCGTGAGCTGCCTGTCGGATCGTTTTAATCAAAACAGGTGCATGCGTTTTATCATTTAAATTCAAGGTGAAGATTAAACCGTCGGAATCATAAATCAATTGGTGGGCCCTCCCTTGCGAAGAGAAAAGTTGCGCCTCGGCATGAATAATGGGGTGCCAGTAACTGGCACTCCTGGCCACACGCTACGCCAGATTGTAGGTGCCATGCACCTACTGCAGTTTCCGCTCGAGGGCCCACACAATCCCGACACTTGCCCATTTCCAGTTCCGAAGCTCCGAATCTTCGTCTGTCGAGCTCGAGACCCCCCGAGAATGTCGCGCGGTAGAACTACGCGATCGGGAGGCAATTTAGGCAATAGCTCAAAGCTCGTTTTACGCCTCAACAACTCCTTCAAACAGTAAAATCGTCTGATCACTCGTCCCACCGGCCACGGCAACAAGTGAACATGATCGTAAGACACTCTAGTGCCCAACATAACAACCGAGCATCGGTTGTGCAGTCAGCATTATCGCAGTCGCAGCAGCGCGCAGGCCGAGAGGCGAAGGTATCCGAAAGAAGATCAGAGCACGGTTAAAAAGCCATTCGCTCGAGGGGATTCGCGGGCCCGAGCCACACGGTGCGATCGATGCCGGCGGGGACTGTTATCATTCGACAATCTTTTTCAGTATTCATTTGCAATCCAAATAAATTTATGTATATATTCGCGTTCACGTATTATGTAGATACCAACGCGCTCACGGTCGCCCCGGCTCCGCCGCCCGAGCGCGATCTGGGAAGATCGCGGCCGGGGCGGGCGAAAAAAGTTAATCCAACAGGAAGATGTGAACGTGTGAGCGAGAAGCGAAGAAAGAGGATGCAAGGGCCGTAAAAGAGATGCAACTTAACGGAGCAGAAAACGGACAGACTCTTGCACGGAACGCACCAACAGCAAAGCCGACCGATTTCATTCGGTCCGCATTCGCAGCTTCCCTGGATCGAAGTTTACTAACCCAGCGCGCGCACGGGGTCCATTTTCTCATAGACGCGCGCGACAGCGCGATGACAGCTCGCCCGGTTGACATTTTGGGCGATCGGAAGATAGGAAACTAAGCCTTCACCAAGGCGCGCAGCGCAATTTCTTGTTCCTGCCGGGGCGGACGGGCTTATCTAATTGTAATTAAAACGCTTATCTAAATCTTGTGGTAAATCAATTAATCTCGTACCGTTCCGCACCGAGCTTTGGCCGGCACTGGGTAGGCCGGAATCGGAAATGTTTGCATGCCGACCCCGGGCCACATTCTGCGATTTTGCCTCCATTTTGTCGATGCTTTGTAGCTTCGGTTATTAAAAAAATTCACGAAAAGCCTACTGAGATCAGAAGGCAACTGAACGATTTTTTGACATTATGAGTACTGGCGAACCTTTGGGGAGTCTGTGCTCCTAGTGTTAGCCACGGCCTGGGCGCTCCACGACCCCGATCGCCCGATCGCCGCGCGATTTGCTCGATCTCCACCATTCGAGCGGTTCGCGATGGTCGCTCATTAAATCTTTCGAGCAGCAAGCAGCAGTTATCTGAGCTGTAAATTTACGTTTTATTTCCTTCCCGGCCGATCCCGGTCCCGGCTTCCCGACCCATACGCTGGCCGGGTTATCACCCGGCGAACCTGTTCCTTTGCTGCCTCTCTCTCTCTCCCCGTGCTTCTCTCGCGTTTTTAGCTCCTTTCTGCGAGTCTTTCGGTTCTAAATCTTGTCATTGGCGGTTCGGTCGGTCGCGTCGTCGCCTGAAAGATTACTTTTGCTTGCTACGGACACACTTGCTGCGGGTTTATTCTTGGCCCAACTGTCTGTGTGTGTACGCGGGCCCGTTGATGACACATCGCGGAACGATCCACTCGTCTAACGATATTCGGGCGCACTGGGAATGTGACATGTCTTTGGTTAATTTCGGTTCCGGAGCTCCTACGTATCCTCGGTTACTAGAGACGAAAATTAAGTTCTTTTAAAGGCATTCCTGCAGGAGCCCTGTGTTCCTCACTCACTTTGGGAGAATGCTGGGCTGAGCCATCGTAAAATCAGGTCTTGAGAATGTTTACATTCGGTGCCCCGTAAAAGGACCGTCTTTTTGGTCGGCAGACCGTATCCGTGGACATTAGGAAAAGACGGCGGTGGCCTCATTTCCTAGGTAGGCCGTAGCGAACCCTTTCTCCAGGGCACGCCAGCTTTGTCATCGTTTCAGGAGCTTCCGTTTGGAGCCGATCAGCGATCAGCGGCCCCGGGAGGAGGGAAAGCCCATCTGGGTCCCATTATTCCGCGATTATCGGCGGAAGGTCGTGCGTGAAAATGTTTTCCATCACTGGGCACTGGTATTTAGAGCAGCGCTCGTAAAAAGCATGATGATGTTTGCGGTGCTGTTGGTGGCGGTGGCTCGGGCATGGGCGATGCTTTCACCGCCACCACCACCGCCGAGCCGCCGTGTTTTGGTGTGATCGAGTGGCAATCCGGCGCCCGGTCCGGCGATAGCGCGAACACTCGCGTGCACGACGACGACGACGACGACGACGGGCCAACGGAAGGATGATTAATGGGTTGGCATTGTGAGCTAATTATATTTTAATAACATCGCTATTATTCCCGTATGATACATTAAAAAGCTTCTTCGTCTATGACCCAAACGAGCGGCCTCTGCACTTGCCGGCGAGCCACGACGCTGATGGATCGCGCCGCGATGGACCGTCGGCGACCCCGTCTTCTAGGGCGTCTCATAAAACGCTCCGGAGGCCGCCGCCGTTAGAGGTTTTTCGAGAGGACGCTTAATTCATGTGATCGCGCGAGGGTCTTTCCGTGTGCCGGCGGGATCCTCCCATTTCGTTCGGTGCGTTCTCTTTCCCCTAGGGACCGCGCAGTGGCCCACGGTCCCGAAAGAACGGAAAACGACTTGGTTCGGCCGTTGATTGACCCGAAAAAGACGATGCCCGGTGCCCCGGCATCGTCTAATGCTGGCCGGTTTATTTTCTTCCATTCTCGCTCCGTTCCACTCTTCCTTCGTTTACTTTCTCTCCATGCCCGTGGCCCGGTCCCCAGTGGCAGGGTGTTTGGGAAATATTTTGGAAATTTGGATCACGCTCCTATCACAGCCCGAGAATGTAGTTGGTCAACTTAGGGGCAACCCATTGCGGAGTTACCACCAGGTAGTCACACATTTGGCGTTAAACAACAGCAACAGCATGCGGCATTATTCCAGCATAAAGCAATAGAGGTATAAAAGGTCGTTCTTCACATTCGCTTTTGGCCACTCAAATCCCAAATTCAGCAGCCTTAGTGTCCGTTGGGAACGCGGAATGCACATCCGCCAGCGGTCCGTTCTCTGGCGAAACCACTCGGAATGTTCTCCGCCGGATTTAATTAGGATAAAGCGTAGCGGCACTGCTTTGATGCTTAGACGAAGATCCGAAAACGGTACTCAGGTGCTTCCGAACTGCGCCAAGGTTCGTCGTTCTAAGCAACGCAACTGCAACGGTACAGGAAGAACGGAAACCCCGAACGCCTTTGTCTTTCGGCCACTGCTTACCCTGCAGCGCCACGTGTGTGTGCCACGGGACAGAGAAAGGCCCCGGGCCCGGGCTTGTCCCTGGAAAGCCGGCCTCCTCCTTGCCAAAGGACGAGTGCGCGCGCGCGTGTGTGTGTGTGTGTAGCACGATATATGAGCTCTTTCCAGATTAATTGATCACCATTTCGAGCTCGCAATCGAAAAAGGAACAAGGCAGCGCGCAGGACAGCGCAACGCAACGCACTTCCAGTGCGCCGGGTGAGAAAAGTCGATACCCGCCTGTCACACACACGCACACACACACACACACACACGAGAGCCGGCGCTGGGGCCAGGTTTCCGAGCCGGAATGGCCCAACCAGGAGAGAAGTCTGGGCGATTGGCACATTGCGCACATCGATATGTTTCTGCCCGGCCCGAGGGCCCGAGGACGCGAGAGCGGCCCGGCGCAAGAAACGGGAGTGCAAAAGCATGTGCACCCACCCACCACCCTGCCGGTCCAATCCGTTCCGCTTCGAGGGACGCTTCGGCCGTCGCCGTCTGGGCGACAAGATTTATTTCAAGCGAAGCCTTATCTACTCATTTCGTTTCATAAATTAAATTTTCGGAAACTGAGCCCATCCCCATCGGAGCGTGAAGCGTCCCCTGCGCCCTGCGCTGCCCCGCTGCCCCGGTGCACCGGGGGCCGAGGGCGTAAGAATATTTTTGTGCAAATGTGTCGACGACACGACGATCCGACCCCGAAAAAAACGACGACGACGTCGACGGCGACGACGATGCAAAAAAGGGAGGGCCGATCCGATGCTTTTGGGATGTCGTAAATCGTAGCTCAATTTCGAGCCCTCCGAGCCGAGCGATTGGGGCGGACGAGAAAGCTGCCGAGCGGATCGGAGATGCGGTGTGGCGCGGCCCGGCCAAGGATGCACACGGTCCGGTCCGGCGAGGTGTTGCGTGTTGTGGCTGCTGCTGCTGCTGCGGTGGCTGCTGCAGCGGCCGATTGAGGCTCGCGACCGATCGAAGTGTACGATTTGTAACGTTTGGCTGTGGCCGTGGCATGGCATTCGCCGCCCGTTTTGATCCGCCGGGTCCAGGCTGAGGTCACCGCGTGTCCCGCGGACGAAGGTTCGCGCCACACGGTTCGCTCGTCCCGAAAAGCAGCGCCCTCAGCGCTTAATCCAATTAACGGTTAAGTATATGCGCTGCGAGCTCCGGCCGCCGCCGCCAATGACATCCGAATGAAGGCCGCCGCCCAGCGAGGTTAACCGAAAACGGTATCTATGTCTGGGTATCGCCTTGGCCAGGGCCGGGAGGTGCGGGTTTAACCTTCACGAGTTCGCCTCCACCCCAGGCCGGGACACAATTGTGCCGCGAAGTTTTATGCAAAAATTGGCCGACACGACGGACGGACCACAGGACCACATCAACAATCACTGATCGGGCCAAATAGATGGGCCCGCCCGCCCGAAACAACCCGCCCCGCGTGCGCGTGCACATTTACATTAATTTATATGTATATATGAAATAAATAATGTCACTGCCGAAACCGTTTGCGATTATTCGCCGCGATCGGGGCCGCAAGGATCGCGCGGCGCGGCACGGCCGGCCACTGGGAGTGTTTCGGGGTGCCGGCCCTGGGATGAAATCACGAACGGACGAAAGCACAAACCAAAAAAAAAACCGGAGCAACTTTAAACGAGACCGTTTTTCCGAAAAAGGCGCGACCTGCGGGGACCCATCGGATCGCGGACGGATCGCGCTCCCTGATGGATCCCCATCCGCGGGGCGGATATAAAGGAGGGCGCGCCAAATGTGATGGATTCCCCCCGCCCCGTTGGGTGCCCTCTTCGGGGATCCTTTCCGGGGCCGGGCACGAATTCCTTTCGAGTCGGCGGCCGCCCTTCGCGACACCTCGCGACACGCATTTCCATGGCATTTGCTGCTGCTGCTGCCGCCGGGGGGTTTTGACACCCCACCGGTCCCAGGTGGGGCGGGGGCCACCACGCACCTCATCTAAGACCCAAGCGCGCGCGCGACAAGGATTTTCGGGAACCGTTCGGAATCAGAGAGCCAGAGAACAATCGAGTCGGTTGCTGAAGATTTATGCCGGCCGGCCGGGCCAACGTTTGCATACCCGCCGGTGGCCCTTGGTGAGTTAAGCACTCTGGCGACAAAGGCTGCCAGTGCGCCTCCGCGGAGGCAACGGCGACGAATTCGAGATTATTGAGCACGTTAACGTATTGGGGGAGGGCGGCTGCCGTGCCGTAGTCTGCGGAGGTGGTTCCGTTTGATCCTCATCGCGCGCGCGGCAGGATTCCGGGTCTTCGGCGGTTTTTATATGCTCGCGTTGCGTTCGGTGTGTAGCATTTTATGCTCGCTTCGCCTTCTCGTTATCTGCGCCATTGCACACACGCTGCCACGTTGCTGCCATTGGCGTGTATTTATTCGCTTTTTTTATCCCTCTGACTGGCCTTCACGAACCCGTCGTCGTCAACCTTTTACGTCGTCGATGTCGCGTTTGTTTGATTGTTCCTTTTTTTGTTCTCACCATGCTCATTGCTTGCTTTTGATCCTTCGTCTTCGTTTCGTTGTTTTCGCTTTGCTGTCATTCGCTCGTGGACCGTCCCCCCGGGTTGCTAAGCGTCCAACGGGGTCCAAGAACGCGACGGCCCGCGACTTGATGACAGTTGGAGACGGAATGCTGAGCGCGCCCACCGAACACTGAAAGTTGCATAACTAAATTAAGCGTTGTTCTATCCGTTCGTTCTTTGTCACCGGGCCGGGCCGGGTTCTTTGTCAACGACGGAACACGAAGAGCCAACCGGAACACTGGGCGAGCGACATGCTGCATGCTAATTAAACTTTAATTAGATATCTGCAAGTACTACTGCGACCAAAAACTGTTGGGAATTCGCTTACAACTCAAAAATTCTATGTTTATTCTTCCAAATCTATGACATCATCCTTGAAGCTATTCCTTCTCAATGCAATACACCTAAGTCACCTATTCAAAACGGTGTCCATGGTGTTTGAGTTTAGCAAATAGCCAGAAGTCATACGGAAGTCAAGAATTGTGTGTCAAAAAATCTGGTCTTTTTCTGGTCCCTGACAATGTTTTTTGCTGACAGTTTGACCGCTTTGGAAGGAATTCATGATGAACCACACCACGATAAAGAAAGTAGTATTTCTGGTCCCGAACCGATCGTTCTTTCTGCAACGCACCCTGCTCGAAGCTTGCTTCGATTGCTCAGCTCAAGGCGCTGTCAGACGTCCTTCAGGTTATGGTGGCTCAGTGGCTTATGCGTGGCCGTGGCGGAGATGGAAGGACATAATTTACCTTTTTTCCGTGAAACATGATTTATCTCCTCCGAAGAAAACAAAAGAGAAATGGTGGTTTCCATTGGAATGTTTAATGTTTCTTTTGTGCTGCTGCTACCGAGTAGCCCTTCGTTCTGCGTCTCTATCGTGAGCCGTGCGGTCTCACGGACCGTAGTACCGAACGGTCGCTGGGATCCACTCAGCCGACCCCCATCAGTGGCCATCATCAGTGTAATCGACCTATTTGGAACTACTTGCCCGCCACACCACCGAAACGCAGACGGCAGGAGCGCAGACCGGAGCGAACCCATCAGAGAGAGGGCAGCAGTACACCAAAAAAACGATTGCCGAAATAATTGCCAACTATGCGCTTATATTGCATTTTCGCCCCGCCACAAAAAAGGACCTCCGGCCGTAGTGCTCGCAGGCGCTTCTTCCCTTCAGCGGTTGCCCGCGGACGGATGAACGATGGATAATAAAACCTTTGCCTCTGCGCCACCGCCGACCGCCGGTGAACGCCGTGTCCCGCATTATCCTGCGCTGCGTCAAGTATCCATCAAATTCATCATTACCGGGCCCGTGGACCGTGGACGGCCCGAACTGCGAACCGGGCCGAACTGCAGCACGGCGAGTGTGCAGGAGCATACACACAAAAAAAGGGAAAACCGGGCGAAGGAACAGAAGGAAGGAAGCAGCCGTACACCAGGCACTCTAATCTTCATCCCGGCAACCTTCAATCAGCGAAAAAGTGGTACAACATTGCGCCGGCCACCCTTTTCAATTATAACCACCCTTGCCCGATGCCCTGCCGCTTCCGCCGCTGCTGCTGGTGCTGCTGCTGTGCGGTTCAGGGAAGCGGCCAAACGGACGCAGGACGCGCACACGGCAAATGAGATCCTTGCCCAACCAGCCAGCACACGCACACGCGATGGAAAAACCACAGTCACGGACACGGAGCCGGAGAAACTTGAATGGAAATCGTCCGTAAACGTGATAGCATCGCAATCATAATGCACTCTGTCTCTCTCCCGGCCTGGCCCGGCCCAGCCCGGCTGCCGACCGACCGGTTCGTGATTGGAACCCCGTGGAAGGATCATTGCACCATGCGCTCTCGACCGTCTAACTGCTCCCCCCCTTCTTGGGGTCCCAGTTTTTTGCACCTTTGCCTGCGGAATGCCCTGCGGACAGGTCATTTGACACCCGGTGCGGCCCGAAGGCACGCTGTTCCGATTTCGATTCCCCCTCCGGCTGATTGACCATCAGCCAGACCGACCGGGGGCAGCGCCGGCAGAGGTTCGAATTTCTTGATTGCGTACCGCGCGCCGGCAACGCGCGAGCGGGGAAATGCGCATCAAGTTCGACCGATCTCCTCGCGGCTCGAGATCAGCTAATTGGTGTGTCCTTTTCTCGCACACACGCGCCCGGCGTCCGGCGCCCGTGTGTAAGGACACGGTAAGGTCGATTAAATAGGATACCACGCACAGGGCCGTCCGTATCGATTCGACGTTTTATGGGCGCTCTGGTAGCGCTCGGTTGGCTTTTATTATTCCAGGGGGAGAACCTTGATCATACGCCTCGATCATTCGTCATCGCGCATCGGCTTACGCAAAACGTGCGTGCGTGCATGCGCCGGGAAGCCCATATCCCGGCCACGAGTCATCATCATCGGATCCATCAAAAGATATGGACCGAAGATGATGAGCTTTTGCGGAGGCGCCCCTTCGCGTCACTCATTTCCTGTTGGCCTCTAACCGGGTGTACTCTCGCCGGGATGTGATTATTATTTTGTTATTATGATTCGATTCCGCGTTTCGTGACGATAATTTTCCCGGTTTGAAGCACTGGCCTCAAACACCGGCCCGTCAAAGGGGTTCACCATCTATTGGGAGTTCATTTCCCGCCAGGTGGAATTAGCATTCCTCATTCGCGGGTCACGCAGAGCCGACTGCGTGGTCGGACAAGATTACAAAGAACCCCATCAGAAGCCGATGGGGCCGCCATAACCTCACATTCGCGCGCTGCCCACCGAATTACGGCCCACTTTGAACCGTGGCTTCCGTAATCAAGTGTACAAAAAATCCGTAATTATGCTGCAGTTTAAAGGTAAAAATCAGTGACCGACCGCTCAGCTAATTATGGACGCGAAGGAGCGACTGCACAGCGCAGCTTATCAAACGGTCGGGTCGGGATCCGGCGATCGATCGATCGCACCGGGCCAGCCAACAGGCAGCAGCAACAGCAGCAGTAGAATAAAAACTAATTTCCCCAGAGCCCAGAAACGGATGGCTCCGTGCGATGGGGCCAGATGGCCCTCATCGCGGTGCATCTTCGTGCCCGGTGCAACCCGGTGAAGAAGAAGAAGAAGAAGCTCCCGCTGAAGAGTGCCGATCCTCCCGTGGATGAAATAGATAATTATTTGATAATAAAACCCGCGCATCGGCCATTCGCCCCACGCCCCCCTCTGGATTGCGTGAATGAGTTCCCGTTCCGTCGACGGTGCTCCCTTCAGCCGCACCTTCCCTCATATATGCTTCAGTATGTCGCAGCAGCAACAGCAGAAGCAGGCAGCAGGCAGCAGCAGCAGGTGGAATGATTGCGTTCACGATCACTGTAATCATTTTGGCATCGGGCAGAAAGAGAGAGAGAGGGAGCCGAAGACGGAGAACCATCACCGTGGGTCGCACACGATCACGCTCGGTGCTCTCGGTGGAAATGAGATCTGCCCGATCTGCCCGGTCGGAAGGAATGTATTTAATAATCATCGACAACATTTTAAAAATAATTACAAAACACATCCACCGAGCGGAGGAAGCGAGAAGGCGCACACGAGAGGGAGAGAGAGAGGAGGTTGATAAGTACACGGACGAACGCACGAACGAGAGGCGGACCCGCGATGCCGAAGCAAGATGGCAGAAGTGCGGAAGCGAGCGTTCGCAAAGAAAATGGCTGCGGCCCAGCTGACAACAAACCTTACCGCCCCTTTCGGGTGTCGAGGAATCGAGTCCACTGGCGCTGGGGTGCGCCGGGTGTGCTACCCTCTGGGAGCATCGTCAACTCATATCGATGGGCGCCCTAGACAAGCGGCGATGGTCTAAGATGGGGATCATGCGCTTTCTGATCCATTTTCGCCCCACGAACGACGACGACGACGACGGATGCTTGTTGGGAGGGACAGACGAGCGATCGGCAGGGGAAAGAATGTAGATAATGATAAAATCGGTACATTCTCTGGGAGCAACACCAGCGAGGCACATCGTATAAGCGTACTAATCTGCGCCAGTGCTGCTCGATCGTATTGTACATCTTTGTGGCGGAGAGATCAAGAAACTGATGCAGTGAACCAGTTCGTCCACTAGGCCAACTTCCACCAGCATACGACAGTTTTAGACAAATGTTAAATGATGATTCGAAACGGGTCTCTGCTTAGACGAGTTTCAGAACCTATGAAATAGGCAGGCATTGCCTTAGCTGAGCAGTTCTGATCGATCTGAATGTTGCTTAAGGCCTATTGGCCATTATTGAAGACCTGCACTGTCTCGACAAGCCTTGGAAGCTCTAAACATTGCTCTGGAAGCTCTAGGGAAGCATCTATAGGATGATCCTTCATATGTTTGGATTTTAAACTACCGATTACTTGACTTTTAAAACGGCAAACTTTATACTCGTCAGATTTATAAACGGCTCAGAAAACCCACACGTCGTGCAAGAGAAGCCAATGCACCCACAACGAGTGACTGTTGCGGTGCATCATCACCTTATCTTTCTTCGAAAATGAAGATGGAATCGCCGTAACCGATAGCGTACGCTACCGAGAAATGTTGGCTGATTGGATCTTCGGCGAAATTGAAGCTGAAAATATGGACAACATTTGCTTTCAACAGGACGGCGCTACGTGCCATACAACGACAGCCACGGACTATGTTTTGCGGCCCATCTTCCTAATCCAAACACTAGATGGACATAGGATGGTCTTAGGATTTTAAAGGATTCTTACGCCAAAGACACAACAATAAAGGTGGAAAGGTGTCCTGTGAATTATGCCGATTCTTCAATTTCACGTTTCGGGTTGATTAGAAGGAAAAATTGACCCGACCCCACAGCTCACCGTAACTGTATTTCGTCTCAGAAGGGACTTACTTTGAAGGCGATAAAAACCGTTTTGATGGATTAAAAACCAAACCTCGTAAAAAACAACTCCGATTCATACACATTGTAACGGTTAAGAATTGAGCTCTCGCAAAGCAACTGTGTAGGCTGTGGTTTGTTATCGTCAGTTGGCACTCGCAATCGCGAAGATTAGAATAGTGACAAAAAATAAATTGTATTTATCATCAGACCATGTGCGCCGTACGGTGTCAAGTGGCCATTGCGCCGACCGATGACTCACTCGTTGTGACTCGTTCTTTGTGGAAAAGCAATTTCGAGACTGAGCTGACTGTTTCACGGAATGAGTCACGGAAAGAGGGAAAGAAAACTAGGGAACAGCAAAAATCAATTAAAACTATTATTGTATTGTTTTATTGTTCGATAGCCGTTGACGTTTTAGCACAGTTGGCACAGCTTATCTACTCGGAAACTCTGACAAGTCCTCCTGCGGCATCTCATCCAGAACCTCATCGCAGGCTCCGTGGCGTAGCAGGCGTAGGCTAATCGATCGAGCCGCCAGTTCCACAACCTTGCAGTCTAGCACGCAGTGGTTGGAGTACGTGTTCAGGTCGGAGCCACAGACCGGGTCGTAGATGCGAGGACAGGCACAAACTCCGTCCGCCGTCCTTCGAGAGGCACCGACCGTCGCCACCAGGACCAACACTAGCACGAGTAGGGCACTTGCACGGAGCATCGTTGTTTTCGTTTGTGTCAAACTATGGGACGAATTGTACAGTATGCGACGACTATGCGGATGCAATTTTGCTTCTGGCCAAATTGGTCACCTTCACCGGTACTAATAATACTGGCGCGGTATTCCCAATCGGGGTTTTTTCGCTGATAAACAGTGCCCGATTACAATGATAACGATTTTATCACCCAAACTGACTGCGTTGCCGTCTTGTGCGTCGTTGCTTGGTTCCCGTTTGTTGGGGTTTTGCACAATCGGCGTATCGCCGACACGCAGAGCTTTGCTAATCCCTTTCAAGTGTCAATGTTAAGGAGAAACCAGAGCCTGCTTAGTTTGCTCGCCTCGGTGGGCAACTTATTTATTAGCGTACGGTAAAAGCATCACAAAGAATCACTTTCTTGGTCGGTTTAACCCGGCTCTACAGGTCCGTTTCGTGGCAGGGTCCATCCTTCAGCTTGTAAAGTCCGAGCGAGCGACCGGTGGGTGTTTCAGAGGCGCACTTCAGGACACAGTCGTTGGAGTAGGTCTCATTGTTGCTCGCGCACACAGGCCGGTAGAGCAAGTTGCAGGCACAGGTGGCCATCTCCGAGTAAATGTCCGCCTTCGCTGGCTGCACTAGCAACACCGAGCAAACGACCATCACGGACAGGATTATCACCTGCGTGCGCATTATGCTGAGCTGAGCTTGAGAAACTATGCTTTCGAATAAGTAAAAGGCGCACAAACTATACACTCCGGCTGTCGGGCACAATTTGCCCGACGCGTCGTGGCCCTCGTGCGCTCGCACCCCGTCGTATCTTATCGGCAGCGGCAGTTGTCATGTCCGCCGATAACCCGCCGATAAGATACAGTTCCGACATGTGTACCTACACACGTCGATCGCTCGCTTCGGGGGTCCCAGACCACGAGCACCCCATTTTATCGACCGGCGACTTGACGCGGAACTAGACGCGGGTCTTTCAGGCCGGGGATCCTTATGCGCCGCGTTCGAAATCGAATCGAGGTGCATTCCGAGGACATCTTTATCACCGACCGACCGACCGACCAGCAAAGATGGCGTCCGATCCCCCCGTGTGGCCACCATGTTGTTTTTGCACGTGTTGCTGTCTCTTTTAGTCGCGCGATCCACAGAATTGTGCTGCGCTGGGTGAAATATTTAATATTTCCTCGCACAGCAATTAATGATCCTCCGGTGCATATGATTGGCGCTCTCGTCATCCGGCCGGTGGATGGAACGTGGTCTCGGTGATGATGATGTCGTGTCGCGTTGTTGGCACCCGGACGACGACTCCCGCAGCCCGGTTAATAAAAGGGGAGTGTGCAATGGGAACAGGGAGAAAAAAACTGCGAGTGCGCGAGTATGCGGAGGGCGAAACAATAGTAGTAGTGGCCGCCGCAAGAATGGCCGCCGCTGTTTCACCACCCATCCTTTCCGGTTTCCTGCTGACGGCGAGCAAGATGGCGGTATCAAAAGCCACACCATTATCATCTCCCCGTTTTTGCGGTGGCTCCCTGGCAAAAATCAACCCCCTGTTCCGTCGCGCGGCCGCTAAGTATATACCCGGGGTGAAGTTCCCGGGCTTGAATGGGGAGGCTATACTCGGCAAGGGGTACTAGCGAGGGCCTGGCGGTCGGTTATATGCATTTGGGTATGTTCTTTCGCCACCCATCTCTCGAGTGTCGAGCATTCTTCCCGATCGGAATCGGCAACATCCCGCGCTCTCTCTCTCTCTCTAGCTTCGTTATCTTTTCTCCTTTCTCTTGCGGTAATCTCTCTCTCCCTGTCTCTCGGTAATTTGCCAGGCCAGACGCAGAAATGGTGAAAATGATGTTGGCTACTGATAATCAACTCACCCGGGTCCCGGCTTCGGCTCCGGGGGTCAAACTCATCTTGCGGTCCCGCGCACCTAGTCGCTGGGGTCGGTGCGCGAGGAGGAAAAATAATCCCCGAATTTAATATAGCCCCCCCCGCCCCTCGCGCTCCCGTGACCGGCAACTTTCCCAGCTACCGTGGGCCTACCGACCCAAGATCGGTATTTTTTTTTTTGGGCGATCGCCGAAGTGAATTATATGTTGTACGCCGCCATATTGGCGTTCGTCATGGTTTGCCGGAGATTGCGTGGCCCAAAACGAAAGAAATTGCACCACACACAACTCCACGTGCAGAAAACCCATCAGAACGCTCAACCTTCGAACGGAACGAAAAAGGAACATAGCTCTCCCGCTCTCGCTCTCTCTCAACAGATCGCGCATTATCAAGAAGCATTTCACGCAGGACACTCCTCACTGCGCTGAAAGACAAAAAAAGGCGGAAAACGAAAATGGAAAAAGCCATCAAGCCGCGCCAATGCTGCGTCGTCGTCGTTCGTCGTCGCCATTGCGATCGCCAGTGCGGTGCGGTGGGCCAATTGCAGTTGCACTGCAATGCACCGCGCGGACGAGAGGTACTTATGAGCCGGCCGCCGCCGCCGCCGTACGGTGCGCGCTTCCTGCGCCTACTGTGCATCGCCGATCGAAGCCGAGGCAACGCTCTCGCGAGCACAGCAAGTGGCAAATAATTCTTCATCATTATAAACTTTTAATATTATACTTTATTGGATGGATAATCGATAAAAACAAAAAGGAAATGGTGTGCTGTGCGGTGCTGTGCTCGGCCCGAGGTCGACCGGTAATGGGACGGCCCCCAGGAGCCTGCCCATGAGTCTGGAGCCTGACGGGGCGAGCCGCGCGTTTTAGGCCTGGTCCGGTGTATCGGAGGGTAAAAATATTAATTTTATGATAACATGTTGCCCCCCCCCAAAGATCCTGCTCCCCGGCCGATCGCCCGTAATGAGTGCGATCATGACGATGAGTGCGGCGGAATTCGAATTTCCTAGAAGATTACGGAACGGACCGTCCGATTCTTCCTCGCTCGCTCTGTCGCCACCGCATCCAATTTGTGCGTTGATCGCGTTCCCCCGGCCTGTGATCGCTGCGCTGCGCTGTCGATCAGTGCAAGCCGGCCGCTCATTGCCCCTTCCCCCGTAAAGGTAAACATTAGTACGGCGGCCACAAACCGAATCATTAATGGCCGAGGTTGATGCGCAGCCAGCCAGTGGCGCGGTGCGGACTAGCGAGGCGAGGGTCTTTAGGCAGATCAACTTCCTATCCGTTGGGAGGCGGAATGGGCGTTGCGTAGCGCCGAGCAATCGCCCCCGTTAGGGCTGATAAGATGCCGTGATACGATCGCCAACTGAAAGCCAATTCCGTTCCGGAATTGTTTGGTACCGCCCTGTGGCCGCGGAGCCACCTTTCGTTCTACTTCGTGATGCACGAAGTCACGATCACAGTGTGTGTGTGTGTGTGGCAGGCGTGGTAGCAAAATGGACAGCACATCTCTTCCAGCAGCCAGGTTCCCGTAGGGTCTATTTTTATGTGCAGCAAATGTGGTCAATGCAGTTGGCAGCGTTTCAATTATTAGTCAGCACCCGGATTGCGATCGAATCGATTTTCCTACCGATCACCTGGACCCTCCACAGGAGTCCGAATCTCGCGACTCCGGGATCTGGAAATGTGATTAAAATTTTAAGCTAAACCTGTGCTTCAACTTGTGCTGCTTGCGCTTGCCACGCTTTTCTTCGACCAAACAACAGATACAAGAATTGATTTAAAGCATAGCTTTTGGTGCAAAACAATAGAGTGTCGATGAGAACAATGGAAAACTGTGTGGGCTGCAACGGAATCGAACGAGATTCTCTTCTTTTATGCTGTCCAGCTTCTCTGTTCTTCGCCGTGGAAATGGTGGTCAACGCTTACTGTTGCTTCAAAGTAATTTCAGAGCATGTCGCTTGTCGCGGAGCGGGGCTCCCTCCGAACTCAACCACCCAGCCCCGGAACCGGAAAACTAATCTACCGTCGGAGTCGGAAAGCAGCAACAGCAAAGTGGTGCACGGACGGTGCTCGAAATAATCATGAGAGCGTCATGATTGCGCTTGACAAGCAATGAAAATTGTTAATGAAATCGACTCGGCCACGGCCAGGTCGGGGCAACCATCTTCCCCGTCGTCCACGTCGGGTGTTGAGTGGCCGACCGGCAGAACGACGGACGTGGAGGAAGCGAAACCAAAAAAGAAAAAACATTCCGATGGATTATTTTCGCCATAATGACACGCTTTCGGCAACGCGGCAAAGGCACCATCGCTAGCCGCGGCCCAGAACGATCGAACGATGCTTTTGGTGGGGCTAAAATTATCGAAAGATTTTTTAACACTTATGTGAGAATTGTGAAATTATGGGGTTGTCGAATGGCCCGTCGCAATAAAGCCGTCAGCCGGGCGGGGTTAAGGGCTGACTTGCAAGACCGGGTGCCTCGGATCCGCTCTCTGTGTGGCAGATCCGCGGGAACGACGGCGATCGATAATCGCTAGGTTTGGGAACGGCCACGGCTCATAGTCGTTCATAGTATATCCGCTGGGGTGACGCACCACATCCCGCCGGCCGGCCGCCCGGGATTCCATTAGCGCGGATCGTGCGGCCTAGTAGGCCGCGCAGCTAGCTGCGTTCTGCTTCGTAATCCCGTACTTTTGTCGATATTAATTAACCGAAAGAAGGAAACAATTTTCTTAATACCTGTCCAAAATTACGTACCGTTCTTTTCGCCCAACCCAAGCGACAGAGAGAGAGAGAGAGAGAGGGAACGAGAGTGTAACGATGACGGTTTTGTGTTGGAAGTTGCTTCCTTTTTTCGGCGAGTGTCCGGGAAAGTTTTGGAACCGTTGTGGGAACTTCTGAAAGTTGTATAGCGCGCGTTCCGGTCCGTCCCCGAAATGCGGTTCACTACGGCCTTTCAATGGTACAGTGCCGTACAATCTTTCATCATGCTGGCCGCGCTCTGGGTGGTGTAATTATATCCGAGGCGAATGAAGGGGCTCAGGCTGATGTCGATATCTATATGGCAAGATTTATCCGTTATGTTGATTGTTTTCCTTAAAACAACCGGAAAACGCTTTAAAACGCATTGTTTCTCCGTGGTGTTATTAAAAAACAATGCACTTAGAAAGGGTTGACAACTGACAGTAGATCGAAGTAAACAAAACGAAGTAAACAACAAAACGGTGGTGTAAATGCTGATTGAAATCGGAAAACATCAAAATTGATGCTCAAAAAGAACAGATGTTGATGGATTTTTCGTGTAAGGGAAAAAGTGACTGAGACATAGTTACATTTCAACAATAATATGAGATTGTAAATTCATCTTTTTAGCGAACGATCAGCTCATTGTCTTCGCGCACACAGCCGATCGTACACCGATCTTAACGATGTATTATACCTTTAACGGCGTTTCATGAGCTCAATCAAGAGGTACAATTCGGCATTGGCCAAACGAAACGGAAAACGAGAAAAAAACCCAAAATAATCTGTCGCCATTTGTGATGCTCCTTTTTAATGTCATTTAATGACACAAGACAACGAAAGTAGCTTCAGTTTTAGCCAGAAAAAGGTAGCCTCAGTTCCAGACAACTGTTAGGAACGGAGAGAAGAACAAATAAACACATAAAATTTTTTAATTGGTAGCAACTGACTCGAAGGCCTCTGGTGTCATTAGCCTAGTCTGGGTATCCCATACGTAATCCCTACCCTAATCCACCGAGCACCGAGCATACGTCAATGGACGCGGCGAGCGGCCAATAACTTCCACGTAAATCCACACAAACTGTGACCACAGTTGGCCTGGACGGGAACATGCCCAAGTACATCAACTGCTCCAGGCCCACAGCTGCCTTTGGTCGAGTTTTATGAGTGAGTCGGCTTGTTTTATTCAAATTAATTAATTGACTTTGTTTTGTAGCTTGTAACGGCCGCTGTCGCCTACCCATGCCGCTTCCAAAGCGGCTAGTCCCACAGTGCCAATATTAAACGTCAGCCATTTTGATGCTCCGGTCCAAGCCGTAGCTGTCGTACCATCAACTCGTGATCTCCTACACAACGTCGATCCGCGTTTAATAAAGATTTCCAGAAGGTACTGTGAGAAAGCGGCCTCCCAACGGATCGACGGTCGGTCCGTAATGGCGGGGACATTGCCAAAAAGAAAACCGAGCCCCAGGAAGCGAGACTACTCTGCTCTCTGCTCGATTTTCGGTGGAGGTTATCTTTGCCATCACAGCGCAGGGCTTTGTGTTCGCTGGAAGGCGATTGCGATCGCTCCGAAAAGGAAGTCAGTCTATCACTTGTGTAGCAGCGGGCGGGAGACCAGGCACATGAAACACATGGACGCGGGGTATTTCGAAATCAGTCATGCCGAAATCTGGACCTGCGATGGACGGAGCGGGCGTTTGTTTCTTTCGGCGATCTTCCTCCATTTTGACCTTATCCCTTGGCCGGGCAGAGGAGGTCCGTCTTTGGGCCTTTCGAGCGAGCTTCGGGTTTATTTGGCCGCATTCCGACTTTATTGTGAAGCGGCTTCCGTACGCCGCGGTGCACTAAAAAAGGATATAAAACCCGGGCGTCTCTCTCTCTCACGCCGCTCGCTCTGCGCCCTGCGGCGTCCCCGCAAGACGAACCGCGAACAACGAATTCGCTTTGTGGCGGCACTCTAAGAAACGCCGCGAACGGAAGTCGGTCGGTTTATTTGATTCCTCGATTGTCTCAATCCGCTCGATCCATGTCCTTTGTGAGGCGCTTAATTGTTTCATGTCGGGGCTGGCCACACGTTTGGCCAGTTTGGCGGGCCACATATTTGAATTTCTCCATCCGTGGCGTTCCATGGCAGCATCTGGCGGGTCCAAGATTGAAGAAATCACTGAAGATTCACGTTGATGCGTTCGCTGTTTTCAGTTTTCATACTTATTTCGAGTAGGATTCCCAGTTTTTGAGAATCTTCTACCGCTGGAGCTACCGTAACCAAAAATCCGCCAGCTTGGGCTTTTAATTGAGTCATAATCGTGCCCCGTGTGGCCCTGGTAATTAATCCAGAACTAGAAAACAAGACAGAGAGAGAGCTAAAGAAAGAGTTCACCTTCAGCTTGTTGGTCCACGGACGGCCATTTATTGGTAGGCGATTTGAAACTGCCGCCTCTAAAACACATTTCTGGAGCCCTCAATAGCGGTGCCCTCGAAACGACCAGTGGCCACTGGCCTCGCTGAGTGTCAAACCGACCACAATTGAACAACGGAGCGGGTAATGAAAAGGTTTTCATCAAAATTTTCTCCTTTTTCCTCGCCCCCGGTTGACCATTTACGATCCCAGGGCGGGCGTTAATCTCTCCATCGCTACCGCTACCACTGGCCGGCCACTGAATGTTATGTGGGAAAAGCCATCCCACGATGGCGCCCCCTAGAAAGGGTTAACCTTCCGAGACAAAGTCAGTCAGGCTGGTCAGGTCCGCGGGCCTCCTTTTGTCGGTAGCGAAATGAGAAACGGGCACGTCGCGCACTGTCCCGTGCGCTGGGAGCAACTAATTGTGATCGTCTTCGCTGTTGCCTTTCTTCTTTCGAGCTCCATCTCCTGAAACGGTCTCATTTTGGGCCACCGGCACAAAAAGCTAGGTTTGAAATTTATTGATATTCGCTCCGGACATGTCCGGGCAGAAGAATGTCTGGCGTATGGTCTTGCTACAATATCCGCATCGTGTAACCTGTCCGCTCCGTTTTGGCAGCATGCCCCCAGTCCTAGGCCACCCCCCGGCGTTCCGTCCCTTGGGGGAAACGGGGAAACGTTTGGTTTCTTTGTTGCGCCGTGGCCTGCCGTTGTGGGGTTACTTTCTCTCTTTCTCTTTCTACAGGACCCGCACTACCGAACGATCCTCCGATCGTCGGTTCTCGGCGCAACATGTGGTCAGCAGCAAAATATTAGAAAGCGAACGAAACTCACAGCACACATTATCATGGATCAGATAATTAACGTGCCAAGGTGCAAAAGGAGCGCGCGCGCGCGCGTTCGAGCGCTCTATTGGTTACGATCCGCGATCGTCCGGCCCGAGGTTGTTATAGAAATGTCTCGGGCAAAGGCCCGTACCTCGAACGGAACGGAGTTCGGAGTTTTCGTGGAGCTGTTAAGTGATCGTAACGACCTCACGACGACACCGCGGTATCCGTATGGGTCACAATTATCGATGGCCCGCGAAATGTGTGTTCACGAGAGACAGAGAGAGATTATGTTTCGTGGTTCGGGCGAAAGTGTACAAGGACCGGGACCGGAGCGTCGGGGATGCATTTGGGGAACATGTACGAACAGTTGTGCCCCGAAAGCGCCAAGCGCCGGGCAGAGTTCTCTGGCGCGGGGCCAATATTGAAGTCACGTCAACACATCCGCGAATAATCGGCCCCGGCCGATCGTGGTTTTAGCGTGCGGCATGCCTGTATTTGGCCGCGAGAGCTCTACCCCTCGGCTGCGAGCCAGCCAGTGGATGGCTATTCCCATTAATGGCTAAGCGAAAGCGAAAACTATGTGTGTGTCGTAATCATATTAACATAAACCGGAATAAATCAGTTATCCTGCTACGGCCGAAAGATCGGCGGACACTCGGCGGACCAAGGGGCACACGATCGAGGAGGCGAGGAGGATGCAAATACGACCAAACCGGTTGCCCGCCGGGATTGGGAGATTGCAACATTTCCTACGGCCTAACAAGCCGAATGGCCTGCTGCTGCTGTGACCGGCCACTTGGCATAGGAAATGGTGAAAAAATCGCACTCACTGGGCGCACCACACGTGTGGTAAGAGAAGATGGTGAACTCCACGGCCCAGCGTTTGCTAAACGATGACAAACTTAACTTTCTACTGCTGGGGGAGCTGGGACTCGTCGACTTGAAGCACGGCACTTGCCTGAGGACGCCTGGGGTTGCCGCATTCGGACGCCTTTTTGGCAGTTAGAAAGTGATCATTATTTACAACTACTAGCGGCACTCCGGCGTGAGCTTTCGGTAGCCACTGCGGGATCGCCACTGCGCAATTGCGAAACTCTACGTTCTTCAGCTTTGCCTGCCGGGGGGTGCCCAGTCACTTAAAATTCACACCAATCATGTAACCGAAAGCGTCAACGAACTCGACGCGACTTCCGAGAGGCATACTCGAGAGGCTCCCTCGGGGACATGCTTTGCAACACAGGAAAACGACAGGGTAACGGTAATGAAATGGTCTTACTCAGCGAGGCGATATGTTGGAGAGAAACCCCGGCACATCATCTGGAAGCATACCTGTGGAAGAAAAGGTTGTACAAAAATTATTAAAAATTGTTGATGGCCGTTTGAAGATGATAAGTCGTTGAACAAGACTATTCTAATGTTCAACAATGTTCAAGGTTGGGCAAGGAATCGAGGACGAGCTCATCGCTTGGATCTCCGACCATGGCGGCTGATTAAGGGTGATTAAGGGTGATATTTTGCACAGCGTAGTTTTGTAACACCGAACAGTGAATACAGGACAGCGCGAGCCTCCTACACCACCGGGGAGGTGGTCTCCCATACAAACGTAACATTAAATCCATTATAATTTGGGTTGTTTTCGAACAAATCGATCCTAATTCAGCTGGAGCGAGTTTTGTCATGTATCTAACGGGAAGCAAAAAGGGAAGTTGATCGGATATATCACCAGGCAGCCTCATCCTCTGAAACGCCGGATCATCGTGAAATGAGAAAGATATGAGACGTGGCGGCTTAAAGTCTTCTAATAAAACCAGACAAACCTTCAGCCTGTCATCTGTAGATCATGAGCAAGTTGCTCGCGATCTGATTCTATCAGAGTTAACATTGACTTCCCAGGACGACATCGACTGTCGGTTGTGCAGCAGGAACTATTGAAGTAAGGTTCGCTTAGGATTAGCAAAACAACCAAAAATACCAATAAGCAAGAATTGTTAAATTAGGCGCTCTTTAATCGAACGTAATTTCATCCACCGTCGAAAGTTGACCTGTTTCCACGACACGCCACCGCCACGATTTATGGTCGACTCCTTCTTTCTCTATCACGTCACGCGTAGTAGGCCTAGGCCTGGTCCACGCACATTGCGGCGAGCGTAAAATGAGCAGGAATTTTGAACTGAAAACATATATTTCTCACGCAATTTCATTCTCTTTCCCTGTCGGTCGCCCTCTTGCGCTCTCTTGCACGGGATTCCGTGAGGGCGAAATTTCGTTGGCCATCTGACGCGAGGTTCGACGATTGCGCGTCGTTCGTTTCTTCGTCCCGGGGCGACTAGTTATAGTTGAAGCGAAACTAAGAAGCAGCAAAAACCCTAAAATGGTTCTCATCAAACGGTTCGCCCCCAAAAACACTTCGACACTTCCGCACCGGGCGCACATCATGGGTATCATAACTTTGCGGACCCTGTGCGGACAGTGTGCGATGTGCTATTTCCAGAAGAAAAAAAAAACTAATTCCATTTGCTCTGTCTCGCTCGTTGTTGGGAGCAGATCACCGTGGACACGTGTTGAACACCGAGTGCGTCGTTTTTGCGCAAATTTCCTGAATTTTCTTTTACTTGTTGCCGGACTTCCAAGAAGATCATCCTTCTCGACCGCGTGCGCGCCGTGCGCTGGGAGCGGAACGATCCCCCGAAAAACCACGACCACGCGAAGCGCCTGTCTAGCGCAGTCCGCAGGCCGCCCGACGATGATTTATTACCTCTTCCCCACACACACACACTGCGCGCAGCTTTGATTTGGTTCGGATCCCGGGAAATTACCCTTCCGTCCCGAGGGGGTCAGTAATTTACAGTTATTACCAACACGTTGCCCTGGTCCACTGGCGGGCGCGGGGTGAACCTGCGTGCGCGATGCTGGAACAAATTAAACCGAAATTATCTGCAGCCCTCCCACCCACAGGTTAAAGGGTTATTTGGCATGGCCTTCCGGTGTGAGCCGCTTGACAGACCGACCGGCTGGCCGGCCAGATTGCGCGCCCTAGCTTCGGCGCGCGGACTACATTCGCGCCGGCGTTCCCCAAACGACGGTGGATTGGTGTCGGAGGAAGGGCAGAAGCCATCGGGGATCGCTTGATGAACCATTTTCGTGCCATCGATCGGGCGCGCTTGCCCACGAGTGATTGGAGGTGGAAATGATTGGGGCCGGTGGCCGGGACATTGACGTCAACCGATCGACCGACGGATGGACGGGGCCAAAGTCGGCCAAACTTTTCTAACGATGGGATTCGGAGCGGAGTTCCGTGAACTTGACCGCTAGCAGCCACTAGGGTTGACGGGGGTCTGTGACACAATTTCCCCATAAATCGATCGCGTAGAGCGGCTTAGACTAGCTTCGGTAGGCAAGTGCCACCGACCGCGGTGGACAATCTCTGCACGAAAGTGGCGCAAAATGGGAGGCGTACTGAAATTACACGTTGCTGCGTTGCCGGGTTTCGTCTTCGACCCGGCTGGGAGTGTGGGGGATGGCTGGGTGGTTGGGCTCCGTCAATGGCCGCCCCGAAAGCCTTCATCACGACGTGACGACAAACGACCACGACGCTCGGGGAGGCTTCTTAATGGAGAAATATCATTTCGTGCGAAGCGGGAAAATATCATCATGAATACCGCGGGAGAGCGTGCAGGCGCCCTGGTGTGGCAGGGTGGCGGGGTGTGATGTGGCCAGCGGCCAGGCAATAGCAAAGACCCCGGAGGAAAACCCCACACCAAGGCGTAACGAAGCGATGTGAACGAGCGTGGCAAGGCGAAATGCCGTCGAACGCCGTTCGGTCGTTCTTCTCGGCGGAGCCTTCATCGCCTCACGCGGCACGACCCAAGAGGAAGCGCAGATGGACACATATGGTCGGCCGATTGGTAGTCGAGCCGCCGCAAGCCGCAAAGCACGCAAGGAACTCCAGGACAAAAAGCCGGGTCTGGCCGGGCCCAACCAGACGAACTGTCAAAATTGCCTGCCGGACTGGAGTGGAGCACGGAGCACCACGGGGTAGGCTCTGGCTGTCTCGCTCTGGCTCTGGGTGCGAAACCCGAAGCATGCTTTGCTTCGTTCGTTCGTTCGTTTGTGCAAAAAAAAAGGAGAGACCGAAAAACCAGAAGGAAAACGGCCAACTAAAGCGGGGTAGCCGATGGCACGCAATGGCGTATCAAAACAGAATTTGATGATTACTTGACGATTGTCAAATTATATACATGCGGAAATCATACGCGAGATTTCGATCGCTATCGCCATCGCTTTTCTTCGCCTTAATGCTGCTGCTTTTTATGCTGCTACTGCTGGTGCTTGCTGCTGCCGATCGCCGCGGGCAGGCCATTCCCCACCATTCCATTACACACGTCCCGCGGGCCCGCTGCCGCTTCCGCTCGCGATCGGATTGCGATCGGGTGCGGATGCTGCGTGGACAACCGCTGGTTTCGCTCCTCGGGTGTATTATAAACAGTGCTTTAATGAGTCATTTCGATTTCGATAGCAGCAGCCGATATGCTGCTGATGCTGCTGCCGCTGCTTCTGCCGCTGCTGCTTTATTATAATTATTTTTATTGGTTACTTCAGTTTTGGGTGTATGTTTTCGTACCTTTCCGCGCCAGGGTACCGCGAACCCTAAGGGTGCTGACGGGTGCGCAAAACAAAGGGCCGCGCGAGAGCCCCCGAGGCCTTGATTACGCAACCCCGCACCCGCGTGTGCGTTACACAGACCGGTGGATTGAACGATGCCCCGGGAACGATTAACACATACTCAACATATCGGACACGAGGATAATCCCCCGGGACGCGGAACTCTCGCGGAACCCAGGACGAACTCGAAAATATTTGCCCTTCAATTACCGCGGACAATGCGGGATCGCGGATTCTGTTGGCTTCTTGAGCCGAGCCAGTTGCGCTCTTCGAGTCGCTGCCACTAAATGCCACCGATTTTGGGAATTTTTTGCACACACGCATTGTCAACGATAAATTCAGATTTAAAGTTTATAAAAGTGGTCGCAACAGACACAATCGCTGCTCACATTCTTGTGACAATCGTTTTCTCAGAAACTCTTACTTGAAAATTGCTGACTTTGAAGAGGTCTTCATCGCCTGTTCGTCACGCTGCAACAAAGACTCCTTCCATCTGGACAGTCTAAGGAGACTTTACGGGAAGGTTCGTCGTCCGCCCGTCTCATTACATGATCAGCCCACCGGGCTACAGCCTGGTGAGTTACATTGAGTTTCTTCATACGATCACCGGTTACCTATCAGTAGTCCAATGTCCAATGTAGAATCTGCAAGTATCCTTCTCACCAGTCAGCTAGAAGGGACTGCTGCGATCGGCAGCCTCCGATCGGAAATGGTCATTGTCTTCCGGTGGCCCCGCCTCGAGACGGACTGCGCGCACCTTGATCTGCATGCCAAATGACGAGGAATCGAATTGAAATTCACATTTTTTTCGCGTTCCGTTCGCTGTATGCAAATACCCGCGACCCGAGACCGGGCCGAAGAATACCATGAAATGTATCTCCTCCTCCTACGGCCGATCGAATTCCCAACGCATATCAAAGGCAAAAGGCCGATTGAAATCTGACGACTTTTCAAACGACGACTCAGCAGACCAAAAAAACCGCGCCAAAGGCCCCGGCCAAGCTAAACTCCCTGTAACCGATCCTGGGCGGGCTGTGTTTTGTTTTGGTTTTTTTTCTCCTCAGCCCCAATTGGGCCGATTTTCGGTGCGTCTGTTTTAGGTTGCCCGTTTTCGAGCGCCCGCCGGAGCCCATGCTTCACCTGTCCCGTGTTCCTGCTGCACTGGGCTGCTGCACCGGGGCCGTCGGGTCCGCGTCCGATTGTTTTCCAAACAGATAATGGCAAAAACGGCGAAATAAATAAACCAAGGCGCGGCCAGAAAAACGGTGGCCTCGCGCGCACTATTCGTACTTCGGCGAATACCGAGCGAACACCAATCAACTTTCGGAAAATATGTACACACACACTGGTGGACGATTCCCCCGGGTGTCCCCCCGGGTGCTCGGCTTGACATCACCGAGGGGCCCGCCCCACCATTAGGGGTGTATTCAAATTTTTCCCCGACCGTCGGGGCTGCCACAACAAGTAAATAAATTATCGTCAGGCGGCGACCAAACGATCGTTACGTCTGCTGAAATGTGTCGCGGACACGCGGAGCAGCGGCTGGCTTCGGCATAAAAACGGAGGTCCTTTTGCGGTCCGGGTGCGCGCCTGCCCGATTTTCTCGGAACCGCCGGCCGGCCGGCCCGACGCGATTTCCTCGCGAGGACGACGACTTTGAATAGGGCAGACTTGAATGCCCCGTGTCCGCCCCGCACGAAAGGCGGCGGCCCCGCAGAAGTTTTCGGCCGTTTTCGGCGGCATTGTCCGCCAACTTGACGAGCGTGTGATTTGATCGGTTTTCGTTTGCATCCATCCGCTTAATCATCCGCCCGGGCCGCTCGGGCCACGTCGACAAAACGTTCAGCGACCAACCGACCGACCGCGCATTATCTGCCACGTCTAATCTCGCGTCCTCCCCGCGCGCGGGTCCGCCCGAAATCCGGTGGCCGGACTCCCGAAGCATTCAGAAAAACCCAAACCCACATCCCATTCTTTCGTGCTCCGTGTACTTTCGGTGAATTCATCTTCCGCGCACCGCAATTTACGTTTAATTGGACTCTCGGCCGACTCTTCGAAATCTGCTCCTGCTCCTCCTCGTCCGGTAACCAAATCCTTGTCCTTGCGTTGATTTTTTGCATCCCTTTTTTCGGGTCCATTTCCCTGGGAAAATGCAGAACCAGCAGCTCCGAGCTTCCGATTGTGGACGGAAGATAAGCATGGCCATGGCCAGCTCGGCCGCAAAAGTCCGCAGAAAGAATTGGGTCTGGCCGTGGGTTCGTTTGCATGTCAATCGTCATGTCAACGCCGGATGCCACAAAATGGTGGCCACAACGCGAAATGCATCATTGTTTGCGCGCCCAAGGCCCCGTCTCGTGTCTGGGAATGGCACGAAGCAAACAATCCACACGATCGATCCGGTTGAAGTTTGACGCACCACGGAACTATCATCTCGTCTGGAGTCCGGGTCCGTAGGAACCGTATCGATTACTCTCGTCTGCGACGGGCGATGCACGCAGTTTTGCGCGTGTCGGGCTGTCGACCACAAATTGTCAAGTCAGTCGATCGATCGATCCAACGATCTCTCGCGGGCTATCGATTTATCCGTCGACCATCAGCGGGCATCAAATCCCGCAGATGATGGATAAATTATTATAAATTTATCTCCCGGATGCATCGGCCCCGTCGTTCCCGGTTCCATGGCCTTCCATGGTCTAGGTCTCGCAGCTCACGCCGGGATTTAGAATCGAACGGCTCGTCCGTCCGATCGTCGATCGTCGTGCGTCTGCATGCGCGACCGATGACGTGTCCGATCCTGTCCAGACGTTCTTCCTCTCCGCACCGGGACGGCGGCGTCTCTTGGAACCGATTTTTTTCCTTCGTCGGCACGTCAACTATTTTATAAACAGAGCCCGGACACGGCACGGAACAGATTGACATCGTTGTCGCCTCGATCACCTTGCGCAAGGATCTCTCGGCCCCGGCTCTCGCGTTGTTATGTCACTTAAAGGCCACATTTATGTGCTTGTCGCTCAGAGCGCGGCCCCCGAGGCCTCCGTTGCAATCCGCTATCGGACCGACGGGCATCCCGCGGCCCGATCTTGCCGGCCAGGGCTTCGCTTCTCCATTTCCATCTCCGCCGAGAAAATCCTAATCTACATTCTCGCCTTTCTTCTCACTCTCTGGCTCTGTCTCTCTCTCTTTTCGTCGGCTGCCAGCCAGCCAGGGATAAGCCGGGGCCTCCACTGGGGTGTCGCTTTGGGAGTCCGTAGTTCAACGCGGTGCGCCTCCTATCACTCGATTGCAATCGCGAGGCAGTCGCAGCGGTGCCGTTTCGATTCGAGCCAGGAATTGGCGGCCCTGGATCGGGCTAGACACACGCCCCGCCAGTCGAACCAGTCAGGCAAGAGCCACCCAACGCCGCGACCGCTTTTCTCAGCCCGGGCCCAGCGGGGCCGCCAATACCAACCGGTTTCACCCAACCCGACCTCAGCCTGCAGCCGGCATCGCTTCGCTCAATTAAAATCCCACCCAGTCTTGTCGTCGTCGTCGTCGTCATTGTCGTCTTCCTTCCTTCGCAGTGTCCTCTCGCTGTGTGAGCTTGTTTCGCTGCTTCTTTCGGTTCCCGTTTTTGCACAACTCTTCGCCTTCACCGTCTTCGGCTTCACTCTTCTTCGGCTTCTGCTTCTTCCCGAGCGGGGAGGTAAGATCAAAATCGGATCGTCTTAAAACTGCTCCCCTTTACGGGCCCCGCAGGACGAACGGCGGGGAGATGGAGGACTGACGCCGCCGCCGCTGCCGCCAGCTCGTGGACAACATTGTCGCTGAAATGTACCGATACCAAAATATGTCATCGAGAGCTGTCATTCAAACGAATATGGCGGAGGACGACTCCTCCCCGGCTACATGCGGCTATGATATGGTATAATAAATGAAATGCTATCGCTCGCTCCGCCCGTCCCTCGGCCATCGCCTCGGCTTCGCGGACGGATGGGTTTCACTGAACTTACCCCGGGTTCGGGTTCGGGCTGGCTCAGCGGCTGGCCCCGTAGACTACCTTCCATATTCGTACGTCCGGCGGCGGCGGCGGCGGCTGCGACATACACGGCGCGTTGTAGGATTCGTTGTTTTTGCCACGCACCTTGTTTTCTACGCGCGCTCGGTTCTCTACGCACCTCAACGTTGAGCTCATCGTCGCGTAATAGAATGGTAATTTTGCCGGGCTCAATGCCGGCCAACCAGTTGCTCAGCAGTTACTCTAATCCAATGTTCATTTGCGAACTACCCCGGATCGAGTATCAAGTTGACACTAGCTCGAAGTCTTGAGTCATTTATATCCGAGGCACGTTATCGGTTTAATTGTTTGCTGGCCTTATGGATAACTTGTATTCGAAGGGTCCACCTCTAGTTAATAAGAGGAGTCGAAACTATTATGCTTCAGTATGAGTTTACCTTCTTTTGGAAGCGTTCAGTCAACATGATAGAAAATAGTTCAAGGTTCTTAGAACGAAACTATGACCATTAAATGGCCATAGATGAATTTCAGCACGGCGAACAAGTTTAGTTTCAGTTGGAAGCTGAAAGTTTTCACTTTTTCACACCAATTTACTCCGTTTTGCTTAGTATTAAAGCAACGAGACTAGATTTAGTTCATAATTAATAATTATAACTTGATGTTTTTATATGTTTTCATATTCAAAATGCAGAATAAGGGGAAAGAAACGTAAGGTTGGCACAGCTTGTAAGATGGCAAATCCTGTAAACTAACCGATGAAGAACCAGGGATTCGCACATTTTCTCTGGTATAGGCCAAGACCGCTTGGTGGTTGACCATCGAATTGCCATTAATATGAGTTTTAGTAGTGAAACCAATGATGTTGCAAAAAGTAAGGTAAGTCTACAAAAGTAAGGCAAGAATCAGCCAAACAATCAAGAGTAATGAAAACGAAGGTCTTGTTCAGGTCAAATTCAAGCTCGTGGGTGAATATCTTCATCACAAACCGTTTTCATTGCGCCAAAAATATTTGACAAAAACTAAAATCAGAAGGTATGCCAATTCCTTCCGTTCATAGCATTCGACGTAGTCTATTTGCAGTCCAATTTGACCTTTCTTTTCAAACCAAAAATCAAATCCAAGTAAGGCTAATTTAAAAAAGGGTGCAGAGAGTTGCAAAACGTCCTTTATTGTGAGAAGATTTCACCCTACAGCAGGATAGTGACAAAATCATCACCCAAATATCATTCGCAGCTCTTACATAATGTTTGTAATTGATTTTTGATTGACTAGAGAAAGTTTTTCATCGTCGTATTTCATAAAACCTTTTGCTTTCTTGAACTTTACTTCTCTTCGATAGCAATCTGTGACTGCCGATGCTGTCGGTTAATTTGATTTTACAGGGTGTTTCTATTAGACGGTTGCCAGGACTGTTTTATTAATTGAAGGATGAAATATGATATTTTTGTTAGAAGACACATCTTTCCCGGCTGTAGTTCGAGGACGATAAAGAGTTTTTGCATGCCATGAGGCACATGAGGTTTTCAACAAATGCCATGCCGGCGAAACAATTAGTGCCACGTTGCACCAATTCACCCTGGCTTGATATGCTCTACTTGAATGAGCAAATGTTTTTCAACATTAGCCAATAACATCTTGTGTGGCTGTCATACTTTTGTTAAAAGTACAAACATTAATGGAAGTCTACTTTGGTCTACGGTTTCGGGAAGCGAAAAAGCGAGTGAGCAACGGTTGCTTAGATGGTTTTTCTTCCAATCCAGAAGACGGAGCTGCCAGAGAGCACCGTCTCGGAGCGAAGGCACCGCGCTCACGGGCGCTGGTGGTTGTGAAAGGGCATCGAAGGAGACTTTGGGGTCGTGTCGGGTGCCCCACAAAACACGGCGCGCCTGTACCGCCGAAAATGTGTGCCTGGTTTGGGAGTGCACGGCCGGGACGGGGCACAAAGTACAACCCCGTGCCATGTAGTGCACCCCTGGCCACGCTGCCCAACGCGCGGTCGCGGTGCAGTCGCGCGGCGCGACACGGAGCGTACGATTGTTCGTCGGCGCGGAGGCGGAGTGCCCCGGTGGCCCGGTGGGGTTACCGGGGTAGTGAACGAGAACAACACGAACATCCTCTCGAACTACATGCACCGGGCTCCGTTTTCCGATGCGCGGTGATCGATGGCCTAGAAATATCCTGCTGGGGGCGTCTACATCGAGAGACGGCGACGGCGCTCAAAATCGGACGTGTGGGCAACAAAGTACCCGGGCCCCGCCGGTACCGGTGCAAGTGCCCCGCGGAACCTCATAAACGAGGAGGTTTTGAGGCCGCCAAAACACGCCGCCACACACACAGAACATTAGAACGCTCCACGAACACCCGACCACGCGAAAGGGAACGCTGAAAGGGGGGAAGGGTTCCAGCGGTTCCCGGCGGCAAATCGGAATGCGAGGTGGCTTGCTTTTGTTCGGAGGGGGGTTGGATGCCTGTGTGTGATGCCGGAACGACGGAAGATTGGTTGGGCAATTTTCACCTTTCAAATCGAGGCATCGAAAAAGGTATGATAATCGCCAACCGGCCACTCAGCACCCAGCGTCTCGCACTAGCCTCAGACCCAGGACGATGGATGGGGTGGGGTGCGGATCGCGTAGACCGCCGCCGCGGTTGCCGTTCGCTCCCGGGATCCGGAAACATAAAAGTGTCCACCTTTTCACCGATGCCCGTCAATCCAGTCTCTCGGGGTCCCGCGTCCCTGCCTGCTTCCAAAAATTGTCGAACCGCGCGACTCCGGCCGGCCGTCCGCTCGAAACGGATGACGAAAAGGAAAAGTCAAGCATCATTAGCCCGAACAGTTTTACTGCCACTCCGGCTCCGGCTCGGGCTCCAGCTCCGGATCTCGCTCGCTCGCTCGCTGGCGCGCGGGTTCGTCGCTTGCCGTCGAATCGAAGTTGTGTGTTTTTCGTATTTTATTTTAACTTACCGTTTTTTTGCCATTCAATTTCGTTTCGTTCTTACTTTTGCCAACCCTTGCCTTGCCCTACACCGCCCGGATTCGGAATTGGGAATTGCGCGAAACAAACGGACCCCCTTCCGTCCCGTCCCGTCCAGTCTCCGCGACTCCGAAGGCCCGGGATGGTATCAATCTAGAAAGACTCACGGAGCGCTCCTCCGAAAGAGGATCCGCAAAAATCAGAAACAAAAGCAGGAGCAGCGCAAATCAAAAGGAGCACAAAAATTGGCTCACCAGCGAACACACACACACACACGCACACACAGAGAACAGGACTAAATAAATCGGTCCAGCACGATCTGGTGGCAGCGCAGCCCTTTCGTTTTGGGGCCTTTTTTTCTGCGTCGTCCCTCCTTCAAGTGGACGTTAGGCACATCCTTTTCAGTTCCTTTCCCATCACACACACCCGGGGGCGGTTAGAGGTACCGCTCGGGCTGGGCACTGCGGGGCTGTTTTGGTGACATTCGAGCCGAACCGCTCGCGATAGACGGAAGACGCGGCGCGAGGTGTGATTATGCATGAAGAATATGCAGACACGTGAAGGCATGCGAGCGACGGGCAGTTCGAGTTTCCTGTGACAGGCACCTCCCCCCCCCCTCGGGTTCCCGCGGTCGGTGTCCCCTCGTCGCGTCTCGTCTCGTGTGAAACAGATTAACTGTTTCTGGGTATTTTTTCAATTGAAAATTGTTCGTTTGCTCCGCTTCCCTCCGCGCGGCCTTCGCTTGATTGCCCGCCCGACTCCGCCCGGGCAATTGGCTTAACGAAGTCGCACGCGGAGACGTGAGCGACTTTTTTGTCCCTCTGACCCGCGCCGTTTCGATATGTGATCCGCGTGGCCCTCGGCCTCGGCGGTGGTCGTTAGTAAGTCGTTAAAAATGCGCCGGTGACTACTGCGCGCGGATCGGCTCTCCAGCATCGGCGCCGTTGGATAGGGCTCGTCTAGTAAGCTGCGAAAAGCGTCAAGTGTAATGTGTGTGGTAAACAGTACGCACTAAAATTGACTCGCGGTTGTAGGGGATCGGGAAATGAGTCGTGCTGGAAAAAGATCCATCCTATTGAAGCTCAAGTTGTTTGCCTGAGGTTTTGTGGTCCATTGTACGCCTTCAGGAGGCTGCCATAATTCGCAACCCCAATGTGTTATGCTGACCAAAGCAAAGACCTGTCAAACCGACCAAACTGTCAATTCTTGGTTCAACTTCCTCGTGCTGCTTTTGCATCACATTTTCGTGAGGCTTCTCCGTGGCCACCTTTCAATTATCAATAGTTGAGATAGGAGCCGAAACGAAGAGTGTGTTGAAGGCTATTCCTAAAAAGAACTTAGACTTTGATTGTGTATTGCATAGAGTAGGGATAGCTCACCCTCAAGATGACATAGTTTTGGAAGAATAAAGAAAGACTGAAGACTCGAGTTGTAAGGAAATTCCCGAAATTTTCTGGCCACAGTTGATCCATTTCCAACAACCTTCGCCACTATTTTGACAATCCAGTGTTACGTTACGTTACGAATCCACACGCGAGTCGAGAGCTTTTGCTAGGGACTGTTCCCCCGTTGACTCTAGGAATGTCGTGTACGTAGACTGAGCAACTAACCTCCCCAATAGTCCGGTGGAGACCCCATGCAAATGGGCTGCCGTTTGGATTCCTCAGCACACAAACGTGGCTTGATTCGTGCACTACTAGCAGCTCGAGCGCGGACTGCAAGCGCAATAGAGCCTCAGACGTCCAGTAGCAGCCGCACCGCAGCGTTTTCGGCAGCGGGCCACCCGTTTTGTAGCTCCACACACACGGTTTCCCTGTCACGCTTCCGACCAATTTCGTTCCCAATCGCTTTTGTGCGAAGCGCACGGAGCACACAAAATTGAAATATGTAGGAGCAGCCAGCCAGCCATCCAGCAGCCCCCATTCTGCATTCTCATAAAACGCGAAACGCACGGACGACGGCGACGCTCGGGAGAGCAGGAAAAAATGTGAACAACAATTCAAAAGCCCACAAAAGAATGGAAGAAAGACCTGCGCGGGACCCGCGCGGGACCTGCGCGGTCCCTGGCAGGGGAAGAAGCGCCCAAAGAAGCGAGGCGAGCAGGGAACCCTCCCGCGGGAGAGTGCGCGCGGCAGTGTTGTCAGTGACCCTGGCGTAGAGAGGGGCGCAGACCCCCGGGGGGGAGCGGGGCACGGCCATGGGGCCACCGCGGGTGGGGCGCGAGCGCGCGCGCGCGCAAGAAACGTGCGGCAGCGCAAGAACGCGAACGCGCAACGGCGACGGCGCAAGAGGCAGAGCGAATTATTGAAAGAAATAACGTGTTACACGTTTTCTTCGGGGTTTTGTTATAAAAGGTAATTTTTCCTGTATCGGGGTCGGAATCCTCCACAGGTATGCCGCCGCCGCCACCACCGTCCGAGAGGGATGCCGGAGCACCGCATCTCCCCCTCGGGACAGGAGAAACCCGAAGACGAGAGCAAAAAAGAAATGAACATCCAACGAAGAGACAGAATGAGAGCGAGACAGTGCGAAGGAGTGAAACAAAAAGGGGTGAAAAAGGGAGAGATAAAAATAGAAAGAGGAAATCAACCAGTGAGAGAGACAGAGAGAGAGAGAGGAGAGAACTATTAAAAAGCTCCGACGAGGAAGCGTCACCAATACAGATACGCACCGCGGCGAAAGCGGCCAGAGAGCGGCGCAACAAGAAATGCCAACACACACCGGGGATCCTGGGGAAGGCCAGGCAACGGTTCGGGACGGGACGGGTGCGGGGTCAACCCGGGTACGCGCGCGCGCGCTCCGCTCGGTTCACGTGTTGGTGGTGATCGTAACAGATTGAGTGAAACCGAGCCCCCCGGGGGGAGCTGAGGGGTGTGTGGGGAATGCCGTGGACTGGGGCCGCGCGCGCGGAGTGCTAACGATCTCGTGTCTCGCGAGGTGGCCACGGGAGTAGAATTTTTCCCGGTGCCGGACCGTGCAAACGCAAGTGTGAAGGGAATGTTCGGAAGAGAGCCGATGAATAACTGCGCTTCTGGGCGCCCACCGTGGGGGGAGGCAGGGAGAGAGGGAGTGAGTGAGCAAACGAGAGGTGTGAGAGCGAGAGAGAGAGAGTGAGATCGAGAGAGAGTGGAGAAAAACGGGTTCCTCTCTTTGACGCCGCGCAAGTCACTGGCTCCAGATCCGAGCCCGGGTGGACTTGGGATCGTCGTGGAATGGTTTCGCACTCGCTGGTGGTAGTGTGGTCGACACGAAGGATCGGACGGACACGACTGGGGTTGATGCTGGTGGGGTGTCCACTCGACCCCGTCCCCGTCCAGAAGAAAATCCGTATCCAAACACGGAGACTCACCTGCGAGCGGCGCGCTACGACGTACACACTCTCACCGGGCGCTGACCGGGCAGACAGACCCCGAGAGAGAGAGAGAGAGGTCAATTCACCTCTCTCCCTCTCGCTCTCCCGATTGACTCTCTTTCTTCCCTGTTCGTCTCTTTTCGTTTAAAGTCTAGTTTCCCGGCCACCAAGGGATCACTTCTAAGTCCGTGAGGCCATCTCGACTAAGCCACGCAGGGCCTTCGGAGCCCCTCGGAGATCGGCTATCAGGGGGCCCCGCGCAATTGTGCCCCCCTTAAGCGATGGTGCGCCACACAAATTAACGCGATAAAAACCAATCCATCAACCATCCGGGGACCGGGGCTCGAGGCACGAGCATTATGCTCGACTCGAATCTCGATTGATGTGACGTGAAAAGTACCCCCCCACCCCGCTTTTCGCCCGCGGGCCCCGTGGGTTGACAAACGGCCGGTCGGTTGGTCGGTCGGTCGCAAACCCACAGCCCGGGGCGCAGCGACAGGATACGCGCACGGCGCACACCCAACAACCGGTAGCGGATTCGCCAGCGGCCACCGGTCATCAGCGGCCGAGCCCGTCATTATCATGACGGGGTGCGGCGAGGAAGATTCTGGCACTCACCTTGAGAATGCAGCGGCCCTTGGACTCGTTCTCGGCGACGGACACGTTGTAGAAGCTCTGGTCGAAGATCGGCTCGTTGTCGTTCACGTCGTGGATGGTGACGAGCACGGTGCCGGTGGACGAGAGCGGCGGGTGGCCGTTGTCCTGCGCGAGGACGATCAGGCGCGGCACCGGGTCGGTCTCGCAGTCGATGTGGGCCCGGGTCGTGATGAGGCCCGAGTGGCCATCGATCTGGAACCAGTGCGAGTGCGTGTCGGGCGTGTCCAGGAGCGAGTAGACGATGGCCGAGTTGTTGCCCTCGTCCCGGTCGATCGCGGTCACCTGCACGACGGAGGTGCCCGGGTCGGCCACCTCCATCACGTTCGCGTGGTACGCGTCCCGCTCGAACTCGGGCGCATTGTCGTTGATGTCCGTGACGGTCAGAAAGATGTCCTTGGCCGCGTGCAGCGGCGGGTTGCCGGTGTCGGTCGCGATCACGCTCAGCGTGTAGTTCGGTTTGATCTCCCGATCGAGCGGCAGCGACACGATCACCAGGTAGATGATGTTGTCGCGCGTCGTCAATCCGAAGTGTCCTTCGCCCCCGGACAGCGTTACGTTCACGTTCGAGTACTCGGTCCGCGAGTCCGGATCATTGACGGAGATCCGCGCCACAAATTCGCCCGGTTGGGCCGACTCCGAGATCTTGGGCGTCGCGTCGTCGCTCAGGAAGATCACGTTGATGATCGGCTGGTTGTCGTTCACATCCGTCACGCGGATCGAAACGAAGGCGGTCGTTTCGAGCGGCTGCGCGCCCCGATCCTTGGCCACCACGACCAGCTCGTGCAGTTCGCGCGTCTCGAAGTCGAGCGGCTTGTTGACGGAGATCAGCCCGGTGGTCGGGTCGATGCGGAACATCTGCTCCTTGTCGCTCTGCCGCCGGTTGATCGCGTACTCCACCAGCCCGTTCTCACCCGCGTCCTGGTCCGTGGCGTACACCTGCAGCACCGTCGTGCCGAGCGTCGCGTTCTCGGGCACCGTCGCAAAGTACCGACTCTGATTGAAGATCGGTTGATTGTCGTTCACGTCCTGGATCGTAATGTTCACGGTCATGAGGCCACGCAACGGTGGGCTACCCCCGTCCAGTGCCTCCACCAGCAGACTATAAGCCGGGGTCGTCTCCCGATCGAGGAACCCGTTGATCTGTAGGTCCAGGTACAGGACACCGTCCCGTTCGCGGTGCGAAGACAACCGGAACGCGTTGTTTACGTTGCCTGAAACGATACTGTAGCGCTGCGTGTTGTACCGTCCCAGGTCGGTGTCGCGGGCCGGATTGAGTGTCCGCTTGACGTCCCGCGGTGTGTTCTCCGGAAACTCGATGTTCATGAGGGGCGTCGGGAAGGTGGGCGCGTTGTCGTTCTCGTCCAGGACGCGCACCACCACGCGCACGTTCTCGCCACTGAGCGGGATGGCCACGAGCGAGTAGGACGAGCGGTTCTCCCGGTCCAGTGGCACCTTCGTCCGGATCTCGCCCGTCGTGTGGTCGATCGCCAGATCCGTGTCGACGGAGCTGCCCGGCACCGGCACGATCAGGTACGGTGGCCCACTGTCCGCCGCTACGTCGTCCGCCGCCTGCAGGAACTCGCCGATGAAGCCGATGTGATGGCCCACTGGCACCCCCTCCGACACCTCCAGCTCGCGCACGTGCTCCGCCGCGGCCCAGCCGGGGCCTCCTCCGCCGCTGTCCCCGCTGAAGGCACATATCATCAGCAGTAGCCACAGGAGCGACATCTTGCGGTGCCGATTGCTGCAGCGGCTGTACTGCTGTCTCCTGCCGTTGCTACCGTTCGTCGTTGCCATCCCGTGGCACCCGGGGGGAAGGGGCACGTGCTGCACTGTCACGTGGGGCGCTCTCCTACAGGGCCCGAAACCGGCGCCTGTCGCTCGTCGCCGGTTGAAGCTCTTCGCCTTGAGACAAAGTCGCGCCAGACTTTGGGCCACTAACCATCACCGCGAGTCGAGCCGCACGTTACGATGGGACACTACACCTTCGCTGGTCGGCTGGTCCATGGTCCACGTTTCCGCTCTCTCAAAACCCGCGATAATACCTGAGGGGAAAGCGGAAAGCAAAAAAGGGTAAGTGTCCTGGTCGAAGAAAAAATGTCCAAAAATCTCTTATCACTAATTTAGTACAACGTTCATACAGAGAAGAATAGTCGCACTCGACTGCTCAACGTTTGGAAAGTCGCCGAATTCGAGCAGGGGTTTTAGTACACGATTTAGTACAAGTTTTAGTACAAGTTTTAGTACAACATGGAAATGGTCTACTTTCCACACCAACTGTTTTTTTTTTTTTTTTGTTATTTTGAGCTGCAGTAAATGCAGTTTGTTGTGGAAAGTCGCAAGGTCAATCGCAGCCGCAGCGGATTGCCTGAATGCCTAATCCATCAATTGTTCCGAACCGTTTCGGGTTGGGAGGCTTGGGCCCGATGAATGGGGGATACCGAGGGCTAAGACAATCCTCTCGAGCCCCATGATTTACATACGTAAATCGCCAATCATTGCGATCACCATCATCATCATCATCATCATCATCGCCATAACGACCGTCTCTATCCGTCCGTCGATTCTCTATATTAGCACACATTAGCCACCGGGTGGCGGGTGGCCAGGAGCCGCGCGATCGAGAAACGATCGAGAGTCCGCCGAGTTTCTGTGTTTCTGTTTTCTTTTCGCCGTCAGCCTCTCGATGCCCACAACATTGCAGCGAAAAGGCTGTGCCGTCGTCCCCGGTCGGTTCCCGGTGTTCGTTGTGTCTGTCTCGAAATCTTCTCTCACAATCGCTCCCCACGAGAAGCTGCAGCTAGGGTGGCTAGCCGGGGACACACACCGTCGCCGGCGACCGAATGGAATGCTAAGCAGGAATATAATTTAAATTTATTCATATTTTAAAGGGTGTTTATGGTTTCTATTTGTTTGAGATCCGCGGCACCGGGTCGGGTCGGGCCGGGGCGGGCGGGGGCCTTCCAACGGTACACGCCCGAATCGGTCGCTCGGGTGCTCGGGGGTTGGAGCCTTCTTAACCTTCTTTGCCGCGTTTCGTGTTGCGGACGTCAAGAAACTCGACTCTTTCGCATCCCGGCGCAAGGCGCAAGGCTCAAGATTGGCGCGCGCCACGATCGTAGAACCACACCGGCAGTCACCGCCACAGAAGCTGGCGCGCGTGAGGAGACATATTTTTCAACTTGCCTTTATTTTCCCTCCCCAGCACCGAGCACCGAGCTTTGAGAGGAACGCGCGCGCGCGCGCGCGCTAACAATGGCCGCCGCCGTTGCCGTCGAGCACTACGAACCGTCCGGCGGTCGAGAGAGCGGTCAACTAAAATGGCTGCCTCGAGCCAGGGAATAGCCATCGGGCGGTGTGTTCCTGGACCCGGGCCCCCGGACTCCCGACTTTGCGCGCTCCGCCTTCAAAGCCGCTCGGGGGCACGCAAAACGTTGCGGTGCGCGGATCGAAAAAAGGCAGGCAAACGACGTCTTCGTGGCCAACGGCCAATGCTGCTGCTGCCGCTGACGGTGCTCCCGACGGCCGCCACCGTCGAGCCACCTCAGAGAGAGCGAGAGAGAGAGCGAGAGGTGGATGACTAATAACGATCATAATTATAATCGAAATGGATGACCGGAGCTCATTTCTCTTGCAGCACCAGCAGGACCGACGGCGGCAGCCCGGTGCTCTGGCCGCCCCCCGCACCTCCTCTCGCTGGCACGGCCGCATACTAATGCGACCATTCCATTCTTGTGCTCCTCCATCATCTTCTGCTTCCATTCGGTCACCATTTGGTGCCCCTTCGGTGGTGTGCGTTCTCCGATCACTGAATCACTCTCGGTGTCGATGTGTTCGTGGGGCGATCGCGTCGTGAAACTAATGAGCCAGCGACGGCGCGCATCACTTTTAGTACAGAGCGACACGGACTTGCGCAAATCCAATCCTGGACGCCGAGGCCCGTGATAAGCGCAACGGGCGCAACGGGTCCTTAATTACGGCTGGCAGGCTTGCGATCGCGCGCCGGTGATGTTTATTATTTCGAGATTGATATTTTGCCCTCTAGCGGTCATTATCGTTCGGGCGGTGTGACAAACCGTCATCACTCACCGCGACGCACACCACCGAGCACCGGCCGAGCCGTGTGCTTCGTTAATTGCTAAATTGACAGTTATTCTCCGCCGCTCAAGCACCCGCTCGCCATTGCTTTTGGTGGCCATTCCGCCGTTTCGGCGATGAACGACGATTACCGAAAGCAAAACAACAACGACCAAAAAATCAACTACAAGTGGTACGGAAAGGACCTCGCGCGAGTCAACACGCGACGCGGCTAACGATCTGCGGACCGGCGGCCACTTGACACCAAGAGAACCAAGAGCCCGGCCGGGGATCGATCATCGTCTCTACCGCTCTCGAGAGGCACCCTTCCGCTCCTCTTCAAATAATGGACCCTCTCCGGTGGAGCCTCTCTCGGGTGTTAGAGGTGACCCCGGGCGAAAGGCTAGCCGCGGTGACACGGTGACGTAACGAAGCAGTCCATTGGCCATCGTGAAATGGGGAATTTCTGGACCGAAATCGAGGTCACCACCCACAGGAAGCGTGAGAACGGGGCACCAAAATTAGAGGGCTTGGTCCTTTTCGCCCGGAACGACGCGCGATGACACTTGCCTTGCTTTGCTTCGGTGTGGGGGTTCAACGCCCTCTCTTCCTTGCATTGTTCAACACCACCACCGACGCCACGGCGACGTCCTGACGATCGTCGAAATGACGGGGGGCTTTTCATTAAGTGGGTGACGCGAACGCCCAACGCGCCGAAAGCAAAAATCCAATCCCTTTGGGGCACCTCCTTTGGGCCCTTTGTTGCTTCACAATAAATTAAGGTTTTCAGCGCATTACATTCCTGCCGGGATGGATGGAGGGCGCTCCTTCGGAAGACGGAACCCCCGAAAGCGTGGAGCCCGATAAAAGCGCGGCTCGATAGGAAACAGCATCTCGCGCCGATCGCACGCCAAATTGCCCCACCCGGGCCGGGCCAGACAGAGCCGAAATAATTTTCAAAAAAGAAAGAATGGTAATGGAAATTTATAATGACGGAACCCTGACGGAGGAAAACGGCGCGCAATGGCGGCGGTGGCGGCGGAAACACTGCAAGAGACAATAAAAGAACATGCCGGGATGCCGGGTGGTGGTGAGACAGCCGGTGGTGCCGCGCTCCACTCCACGTCCCGGGCAGCGCGTTTTAAGATCCCCGCGTAATCTATCTTCCATCCAATAATAGCGGGCGAGATTACACCGCGCCGAGCCACCGAGAGGTGCACCGGGGCCCCGAGTGCAATTTGTCCCTCAAATCAAGGTGCCCGTGACGCCCGTGAGTGCGACGCCGCGGCGAGTTCGGTGTCCTGTGTGCGATGTGCACACACCGCACACAATGAAATAGTCACGCTTGCCAATTATGTCCGAAAAGCTCATTTCGGGCCCCGAGAAAGATTGGTTTTGGGGTTTGGGCGGGGTGGTGAAAGAAAATTGTTGCACCGGCCTGCTGCACTTTGCCCGGCCGCATCGCATCCTTTGCCGATCGTTGCGGTTGCGGCGGCCACACGTCGCCGTTCGTCGTCGCCACCGTCGTTGAAGTCTTCTGTACTCGGAACGGTGCGCTCTCGGAGTGGAACAAAACCGCCCGCCCGCAGTGACCCGCCCGCCATTCGATAGATTCTTGGGCCGTCCGCGGGAGGGGTGGCGAGGTGGGGACGTGTATCGATTATTTTCGAGACTCATGCCAGGAAATTACTCCTCCCCGAGCCGGGGCGCGCAATCTGGGCGCGATCATCCTGGGGTAAAAGCAAAAACCAACGACTTTTTCTGAAGAAAAGTCCCAAAGCACGAGAGAGGGACGGGGGGACAGTCGGTGCGAGGCTACTGTGCTCCTCTGCCGCTCTGATTACAGCGCAATGGCCGCGGTCGCGGTCCCGATCACAGGAACGGTCTCAAGCAAACCGATGAAAATGGGTGTAATAACCCGCTCCGGAGCTAAAGAAAGAAGCTTCTGGGCTGCTGAAAGAAGCTTCTGCGAAGCATCCATCTTGCAACCACACTTTTTTGGGCCGCGGTCGTGTTGGAAGATTTGAAGGAATACGAATTCGACGTCGACTTCAATAATTCAACATTCAAAAGTTGTAGCTTGAAGAAAGGTGTGTCGATTCCCTAACTCAACGCTAACTAGGATGCCGGATTTTGTTTTAACATTGATCTTGTAATTCTAATAGTCTCCGTTAGATGGCGCTTCGGCACACTGTTTCGCTGATGCTTTACGATAAAACAGCTTTGATGAATAAAAACAGTGATCATTGCTCAGAGTTTCAGATTCTTCTCGTATTTCCAGTGGTGCGGCAGCCGAAGCCGAGGCAAAAACAGGCAAACCATTGAAAAGCGCGCCATAGCGGCGGCTCGAAAACGGAGCGAAGAAAATCTATCCCGTGCCCGGGAGTGGAAGCAGAGTAAAAGCAATTTTGATTGAAAATCTGCTGACTAATCAACTCTATATTAAAAACATATAATTTATACTTATTTTAATTCGTAATTACCTACGAGCCTGCCCTGGGGCCGGCGCAGGGTAAAGAAACGCGAGTACCGGTGGTGAACTCGGCAGAGCGGACGAGGAGCGGGCTCAAAAAAGGAACGAATGTTTTAACACCCCATCTCTGCAATGGGATGGGCTCTGGGGAATGAGTGGAGAGCACACGGCCACTACGGCTTCCCGCTCCCGATCAATCAGTAGACTTCAATTCAAGCCTTTTTTGTTGGTCGACCTTTCCTTGGTCGGTGCAATGATAGACCTTTGGAAGAAATGGCTGGTGGTGCACGATCCGACCGGTCAATTTGCCGGTCGGCCGGTCGGGCTAGCGTCTGGGGCCTCTGGGTCAACCGGGGATTCTGTAACGGGGTGGTGTGGGTGCGTTCTACTGACCGAAACCGGAGCCGAACCACCAAGCGCCGGGCGCGCACATCAAAGATCCCCGGAACCCGTTAGGCGCGCGGCGCGGCCAAAAGTAAAGCACTATGCGCGCGCGTGTGTGTGTGTAACGGTGTTATTAGGCAAGAGGCCAGGAATTTCTCCTTGCGCCAAACCCATTAGCGCCACCGCCAGCCAGCCAGCCAGCCACAAAGCGCCGTTCATTATGCCAGCGTCTGCGCGGATTGCGATGCTTCGTTCCGTCTTCCGTCAGCTCGGGTTGGTTGCCCCACCGGAGCTCCAAATCTTGTGGCCAGCCCCCGTGTGGCCCGACACGTGTGTGGTGGCTCGGTGGTGGCGGTTTCCGCATAGAAAGTATCATTTTAACACTTTCTCAAACATGTTTCCGTGGTGTCCGTGCCAGCTGTTTGATCATTTGCAATCGCGCAAACGTTGATACACTTTAGCTCCGGTTCCGCTCTTCATTTCCCAGTCGAGAATGGGTGGATGGCCTCGAGCAATTACCCGGTCTCGCTGTCTCGCTCACCCGCGCGATGCTCGGTCGGGTCACTCGGTCTAGGATTCCACCGGTGGGCCGGGTCAAAACGAAACCACATAAAAAGCCACAGTCAGAGTACCGCGGAGGGATCGCACCGCATCTCATCGCGGGCCGGCGGCGGCTCCGGAAAAATGGTCGAAATTAATTTTAATGAACAAAATGAATGGTGCTCTGCTGCGCGGCTGCGGGAAATCGGCCGAAGCGCTCGCGATTTCCGCGGTACGGTTCGATCGATCACACCATTTGCGTACGTCCGTCCGTCCGTCCGTGTGTGTGTGTGGTGCTCGAATTGAAATCGAAAATCGGAAATTAGAAACATTTAAGCGGCCCAAAGCGGGGCGATCGTAAATGTAGATATCACCCATTAGAGGGCTCCATTCACTTTCCTTTGCGGTGCGCGGTTCCTCTGAGGCTGCGGCTCCTTTTTTTCGGACCCATCCGGCCGGCCGATTGGGAGCTTGAGGCCGACGGACAAGTGAAATGATCGGTTACGATCGCTGCTAGGCTTGAGTGGATGTTAAAACTGGGCGGACTTGAAAGGAGACAAAAATGCAATCCAGTTCCTGTTCGTCCGAGAGTCGGCCGCTGGCTTCCGTTGTCCGTAACTGACCCAGATATTCTTGCACTAGACGGATATTCGCCAAGTTACGGATTTTTGAAGTACTTCAAGTTGAATTTTTCTTCACAAAAATTTGGTCGTCGAGTCCATTAAACTATACCTTCAAACAAAAGTTATTGAAACTTCCCGTGGGCCCCAATCCGATGGTGCCGTCCGCGATGGAGCGCTCACGACACCTCGATCGGGCCCGGATAGACCCGCGAAGAATCGAGCTTGATGGACAGATGGATCGGATGGAACGGCAGCCGTTCCGATCCATGGGGACCCGTGAGCGGCCATTGCGGCCTAGAGTAGTGGGTAGTCTCGCGAAGTCGCGTCATTAGCCGCGAGAAGAATCTGATTCCAAAGCCCCACATTCCTGCCCACGGCACGGCCACCAGCCGCCGCGAGCTTTTCGCTCCTTATCTTTCCCGCTCCGGCCTGCGCGGCCGGCCATGATTCGGCCATTTCTTTCATTTTCCCGTTCTCTAATTTCGGTTGCGTCCAAGACCTCGACCCGCCTGAGAGCTGGCTGTGTGTGAATTTTGGAGGCTTTCGAGCGGCGATTGAAGGTTGTGGCCGACCGACCGACCGGCCGAAGCATCAGCACCACCAAGATTGATGCTTTTACACTTCACCCGCCCCGTTTCCCCGGTCCGATCGAGCCCACCTGATCCACCTCCTACACTCTACGGCAGCAGCAGCAGCAGCAGCATCATCATCATCATCATCATTATTGTTATTACTGTTATTGGTATTATAATAAATGCTCTATTTCACTTCTTTTTAAAGTAATCATTACCCGAAAATAAAGGTTCCGCCGTACCCTCCACGGGGCCGTTCCGTTCCACCACGGGGCCGTTTGTCTATTTTGCCACGGGAAGATCGTGCCGCGGAGACCCGCGCGGGACCTGGCCCGAAATGGAGGGCGGTCCGGCCTTCGATTTCTATCTCGCCGTCGGTCGGTGGACGAACCAAAGCCACGAAGGCAGCCGGGGGGGAAAAGGCTACACATCCGCCGTACGGGGAGCTACGGAAAGCAGAGCCGCTCGAGAGAGCCGCTTTGGGAGCCGCCGTTCTGGTGGGGGCCCTTTTTTCTAAAACAAAAAGGCCCCAAACGGCGCACAACAACACACACACAAACACACAGGAAACAATGATGATGAAGCATAGAGCAGCGGCCACCGCGCTGGAGAAGAAATTTTGGCTGTGGCCCCAAAAAGTGACGGCCCTCGGCGAACCAACACGACGACGACGGCTATGATACGCGACCGAGATTGGGAACTCCCGCGGGAAGGCGGGAACCGGGCGGGCGGCCGGCTGCGGGATGCGTGCGCAAGGCGCGCGCGCGCGCTCGCGGCCGGTCGGCGATGGGAAACGGCCGAAAGAAAGAGAAACAATTAAAATTTTATTAAGAGATTTTATTAACGGAAAGCTTCGAAAAGACAAAAAAGAGACGAGCTCCGCAACAAGCGGGCCCCCAACAAGTCCGCGGTCCCAAGATGAAGCCCCCGCGCGCCCGTGAAGGCCCCCCTCGTCTCATCGGATGGGAAAGGAAGGAGAGAATCAATAAAACAAAATAAGAAACACAAGAAACGACGCAAAGAATGTGCGTTTGGCCGTTTGTTTGTGGTCGTTCGGCACCACCGGTCGGTGGTGTTGGTGGCCGAGTCCGCTCCCCGCACGGATTGCGCGGAGGGGTTGGCAGCACGACTTTACGGGGCTCTCTAATGCTCCCGGAGATGGCTGGCTGGCTGGGGGAGCCCGGGAACGTGAGAAGATTGATGAAGTCCACCATGTGTCCCAATGCGCGCAGCGCGCCGCTGCGATGCGATCGTTGATCCTACGAGAGCTACGTGTGTGTGTGGGTTCAGGATGCCCTGTGCCGTGTTTTGTGAAAACCATGCATTAATTATTTCTTCATTCGAGTCTCGGCTCTGCGAGATGTGCGCCACGTGCCAGCCCTTTCGCATTCCGAATACCATCAATTCTAATCAACAGATCGGGCGTCTTTCGGGCCGGCGGACCATTGGCGGAACATTGTTGCTTGAAGCGCAATGTGACTCATTACCCACACACACACACACACACACACACAGAGGCCGCGGCCACGGGCGCGTCTTTTGTTTCCCGCCAGTCGGCGTGTGCGGCAATAAAACAAGAGAGGCCCCGAGAAGGCACAACGGAGGCGGCGGCCGCACGACGAACAAATGATTTAATAGCCTCCTGCGTAACGGTAATGGCCGCCGCAGGAACGCGAGGAGGAGCCGCCTGGGGACCTGGGGCGGGCGGCCCGAAAATACTGGACACATTTTACATTCATTAGGAACTCGCCCCGAACTCCGGAGTCGATCTCCAAGTCGTCGGCCGCCCCACGGAGAGCGGCCTAATGGAGCCACTGGAGCTAATTGCATCTTAGCGGGCTGCCGAAATCCCCGCCGAACACCAGCACCATCATCATCATAGTAGCAGGTGAAAGGTAGCCAAATGTCAAACGGGTCACCCGCTGCACTCATCGATTCGGAATGCGATGTTTCGATGTTTCCCCAAAACATCGCTCGCTCGGCCGAAGATTTGTTGCGCGAATTTAAGATGGGCTTACACAACAACACGGTGGCTGCCGGAGCCGGATGCACTTCGCACTCGCATTTTTGTTCTCCAATTAAGAAGGAAGGCATTAGGAATGTGTTGCCTTTGCGGCGGCGGTTACACAACGGTTACACTTATTGCAGGCCCTCAGGCGATTTAGTGGCCCTAGCCAGTGATTTCGCAGCTACGCAATTTCGTGACAGATAAATAACGAGCGTCCAAGAGAGCCGGTGGAATGTTGCAAGGGCGCGCGGGACATGAGAAATCTAGCGGGCCACCCGAAAAAATAGTTCCTTCTCTAGCGGTCCGCCAGCCAGCCAGCCACCGACGAACGCCAGTTTTGAACGGGTTTCCCGTAATTAAGTTGAAAAATTGCTCCTCTGCATTGCCCCGGAGTCGACGGCGATGGCCGGCAGGCAGGCAGGTCCGGTCCGGTCCGGTGGTATTCTTCACCAGAAACCGGTTAAGGATTTGCCACACGGCGGCCGCCGTCGGCGCGCGCCGACGAGGTGTTGTTTCGCGTGAAGAATCGATCCAAAAACGACTCGCGCGACTCGTCGAGTTGGCGGCTCCGTCCGAGAAATGTAGCTTCCGGGAGGTCACCCCACAATCGGTGACAATAGATGAACGTTGACAGATAGCAGCAGCAGCACCGGGGCCGGTCACACGAGATGCGAAATACGATCACAAGTTCACCGTCGCGGCGATCTGCGCTTCGTCCGGGCCCAAGACGAAGAGTCCCAGTCCCGCTCCCTATTTGGGGAATAAGGATAAATAAATCTAGTTGTGTGATAAACATCTTCCACCACTTTACGTAGGTCGTCGTCGTCGGGTTTTTTGGTGGCCGTCGTTGTTGGTGCGCCTTTTTTTGGGGGCCTATTTAGATGGTTGGAGTTTCCCCCGTTTTCCTTTTGGGCCTTGGTTTGCCTTGGGTCCCATGTGGGGACAAATAACGGAAAAATTAGCGCTGGAAGCGCTGGAAGCGCTAATGTCACGACCGTCTGTGTTTGTTTGGTTTCTCCTGAGCCTCGCCGAAACGATTCGGCCGCTCGCCCTGCCACCAGCCAAGGTGCGCTATAATAGATCAACCGTCCACATGTTGGTTGCATGTTAGAGGAAGTGGCCCAGTGTGGCCTGCCTAAGCGCGGCTGCAATCAGCGCCCGGGACCGACCCGGGGCGGGAACACACACACCCCACGTCACATTCCCACGGCGACAGCTCGAACCGGACTTCCCACCCGACCGATGTGTCCGCGCGTCCGTCGTCGACGTCGTCGGGGACTCTGGGGCCATCGCGTAATTGGATCTTCAAAAAAGTCGACAAGAAATAAATCACTTCCTGCACCAGGCAACCAACCAGCAGCAGCAGCATACGCAAACGATCACTTCATCAACCTCTGCACCGTCGTCGTGTTGCCGGCCGTCATCAATCGACGGCCGACGGCGCGTTACGCTTTCTCTCCAGCCTCATTTTTCCGTCCTTGCGCCGTCACTCGGTGGGGCGGCTCCGGCTCCCAAATCCGGTTCTGAGGTTAGCGACTCTTCATCACACTTTAAAATACCCTCCGATCGATCGCGCGGTTCGTGATCGGTGGCACACGCGGTAGCCACGTTTGCCTAGCCGAGCGCATTCGTTTGGCTGGCCGGAAATGGATCCCCGGACGGGCGGGTCGCTGCCGGAATTCGAAACATTGCCTCGAAATGTCTTCCCCATCTAATAAGGTGTTAACAGTGAAGCTGCGGCGTAGCGGCTGAGATCGTGATACACCTTTTCCCTGATGCGCTCTAAAGTTTTGGACATCATCCGGAATTGCCAACCAAAACAAGCGAACAAAGCTCCAGAAACTCGGCGGTAAGAACGTTGGCCGAAACTTCGCAGCGGCCACGGTAGCGAAAAATAAAAATATATAATCCCAGTCAGTAAATAACAAATCTGTCCGTAATATTTTATTGCTTTTGGCACGCAGAAGGGTTGTGTTTCGTCGGTTGCACGCTTCCAGTGAGTGACCATCGTTCGGATAGATCCTCTGCGACGCAAATCCTGTGCAAGATGCGCCAATCGTTTGCTTGCATGTGCTTTGGGTGATTTTTTAATCAAAAGCTTTCCATAAACCTCCCATAGGTGTGGCCTCTTCCTTATGTGTATTTGGTGTCTATTATTAATAGGTAACTAACATCACTTCTCATTCCGGTCAGCGGTGCGCGACACCGTAAACATCTGCTTTTCAAAATTTCATTCACGCAGATGACGGCTGAAGATATTGTTTCCTCAAAAACCCATAAAATCGGTTCGGATGAAGTCACACTCATCGGAGTGGCCGCTGGACAAACAGCCACCGTCCTGAGAAAGCGTAACCTTCATTCCATTCTACGCACGTTCCGTTCTTCCCATTTTACATCGAAGCAGCCATAAAATCGTCTCCATTTTCGGGTAACAAACCCAACAAACACATCAAGTAGCCCGTCGTCGGAATGGGCGACCCTCGGCAGTCATGTTAATTGTTGAAACCCATTTTCCTAGAACGAAAGAATGCGTCCCACGATCTCACCAATTTGGTGCACCCTATCCCCATGGCATCGAAACGGAAACGCACGGAATTCATAAAACCATGTCCCAAAGGATTTCTTCTAGAAAACCATCAATTTTCACATGCTTGGAATGTTGAACGTTGCGTGAAACAAATTGAGTTGATAACTGAAACTAAGCAGCCGTTGCCCGGTTTCCAGTTGAAAGTTGACAGTTGTCATTTGATGGACCGTAAAGTTGCAATAAACGTATGCAAAACAGAATACTGGTTGCTGGCGCTTCGTTCGGTTGTGTTTGAAAATTCATTTTGGCGCCAAATCTTCTGGTCCATCCCCTATAACCCCTAATTCTAAGCTACCCCTTCGCTGACCGCACTGAAAAGAGCGTGGCGTCCAAGCTCAGAGGTGATGCCAACGGCAATTTGTCATTTGCTGGCCTCTGTCTGATTGGCTCACGGGGCCATCAAAAATGGTCCCGACCCGACGGACGGACCGAAGTCCTTTTTTCTCGGAAATCGATTATTTCGATGTGAAGGAAATAAAACTTCCTTTGTCTTCTGTTCGCATCTCATCAGCCACACGACGTTGCTGCCCGGCGTCCGGTCCTTCGTCAGCCTCATCATCATCGTTAGCTGTCGTCTTCCGGAACAGATCTACCGGTTTCGGAATCGGACACGTCATTCTCTGGTCCCCCGTAGAGACCGCATTATGTGCCCCGAAGGAACAAGGCAAGCGGCAATTCTAATGTTCGAATAAAACGAAAAAAAGACCTGCGACCATATAATTATAGAACAATTTAGGGCCTGTCTCTGTCAAGTAACATTTGGCCCACGGACGAAATTAGATAGCGCCGCCGCACCTTATGCACCATCTTCGCTCGGGAACTTCACGATCGTCCTTCATATCAACCGGGGGATGGGATATAAAACATCGAAAAGTAACAAATAATGCGTTCGGGTGCATCAAAAAGGCAGCGCATGATTTGCCCGTCGTTACACGCCCCGACCCGACGGCATATCGAACCGATCCGTGTGCTTCTAATGCGCGTAGTGATTCCAAATCGGACGAAGCAATTACCGCCGCCGAATAAACGGGCAAAATCTTGGCAAATATTGATTGGCACCGATCTACCGTGTTCGGCTTCCTTTTTTGGGCCCTTTCATTAGCTCCAGCTTAGGTCCATCCGCTACAAAACACTTGACTAATTACTTGACTCGCTAGCAGTCGAGCGGCTTCGAGCGACCACACGGCGCACACAGTGACACGGTCCCCGATTGCCATCAATCGATCGGGTGGCGGTGGCGTATTGCGCACGGCTTGGTCGCTTGGCGCATGTGCAAAAAGTGCAACCTTTTTGAAAGCTCGACTCGCGGCCTGGAAAGGCCATGTGCCTGCAGCGCGCACACGGCACAAGTGCACCGAGCGACCAAGGAGACCAAGGAGACCATAAAATTTACGATTACTCAAGAGAAAACTCCACACGTACGGCGCGTACGGCCTGTGGCCACCGTCGCCCCGCTGCTAAACAAATAAAGCTGAAGGTAGTAAAAGGCAATCTCCCAGAGGTGCTGCAGGTGAGTGCGCACGGGGAGACCCGACTGCAAGTGCACACAACGCGCAAGACGGCTAGCGGCTAGCGGAAACGTCCAGATGCATGTCCAGAGCCCGGGTCCAGCTGCGCGTTCGGACCTAGGCTCAGACCCTGTCTTGTAGCACATCGATTAAGAGCCGCCGCAGCAAAAACCGTCCACCACAACCGTCGCCCGGAATGCCACCGGCCGTTTAGGGGGGGAACTCTGAATGGATTTACTTTCGATCGGCCAACTCGGCTCGGGATGATGCGATGCTGGATGCTGGTTTCTTGCGCTCTCTCTCTCTTAAACACGTACATTGTTTGCCCCTCATCACCGGGACCAATACTATCTACCATCTACAATCGTCCATTGCGTGGTTACGCAAGCCCGATGTGCCCGAACTCCTTGCGCCAGGGTGCGGTACCATCAACAACGGGGACCCGCAACGTGCATAATTACCTTTCGCGTAGAATTCACTATTGATCCATTAACTCCGCCGTAATCGTAACGCGCGCTCGCGCTTAACTCGAGTAGCACTTTTCGCACCGATCGGGCCAACTTTCGGGTTCGGCTCCTTTTTGACACAATCACTTTATCTATTTATTTGTGGCCGGCAACCTTTTCGCAGCTTTGCACACCTTCACGATCGATCGCACACGATTTGTTTCACTTTGCAGAGCACATAATTTACAATCTTACACTCTCACTTCACTCACCGACGCGCAGGATCGTGCACCATTCTCTGGGGGGTGGCCTACCTACGGAGGTGAACACATCAACATATCATTTCACTGAATACACACTGCATATTGGGGAAAGAATCAACACTTCAACGCTGGCCGGATTGAGAAGCTGGCCGGAAGCTGCTGTCAGATGTCGAACCACGATCGCTACGATGCAACAAGCTCATTCTAATGCACACACACACACACGGGGACACGCGGACACACGGACAAAATGGGTTAGTTTTCTTGGGGGGATTCGGGATCGGGGAAAAAGGAGGCCTGAAAATGCCCGAAGATCGCCCCACAGACACGATCGCCCAAACGACGGCGGCCGGGGCGGTCGAGAGAAACAATCACACTTTACATTCCATTTCTTCATTTGCCTGGAACGGGGATCGCAAAAACCACGCACCACAAATCACCACCCTCTCGCCCCTCTCGCTCTCTCTCTCTCTCACTGGCACGAAGAACACACGGCGGACCAACGGAACGAACGGCGGGCGCTTGCGGCGGCCGCTGGCCGGTTCGGGCCGGCAGCGGGACCAGGGCATTTATTATTCTTTTCTTCGTTTCCTTCTCAATGACAATCGTCATGATTCTTCGCGCAGCGCGGACCAAGCGCGGAGAGATGCAGCAAATAACAGCGAACCGAACCGAACCGAACCGAAAAAAAAAACAAAAAACCCCGAGAAACACCAACGGCGGCGAGGCGAAAGTAGTATAAGAAACAGCCGAATTCCCGACCCGACCCGTCGGCGGAAAGAAGGGAGGCAGCACACGGCAGCCACGGCTGAAAATCAATTTAATCTCACTCGCTTCACTTCCATAATCAAACTCCGCAGTACGCAAAACCGGGGCTAAATGTATCCGAACAATTCTGCGATTAACATTCCTATTTCGCAGCTACAAAAATTTCCTTTTAAAAATTCTTTCTCGTAGCCGCCGCTCTCGCTTCTCGCTCTTCTGCCCACCTTCGGCCGGGATCCGGGCCGCCGTCCCGCACGCCGTCCTCTGTTTCTTCTCCTTCTCTTCGACCGTCGTCGCCGCGGCGTCAATGCTTCTTCCCAACGGCCTGACCGGCAGGAGCCGAACTTCGCCCGTTTAGTATTTTATACTACGCGCGTTTCGGTTTTTCGGGCTTAATTCTTCGCGATCACCGCGCCGCACCGCTCGCACTTGCCCCGCCAGCCTCCTTCTGATCGCGCAAAAGCTATTTTCATCACGTTTTTCGCTCGCCTCGCTCGACGATGTGACACATGCCACAGCGTTAATTGGCCAAAGGGGGCGCGCGCGTACAGACCCACAGCTTTTGTGGCACACACAGCCTCACCACAAACCGGACACACACACACACACACACACATAGAGAGAGCACAGTGCACAGAGGCTGGGGTATTCCACTGTTGGTCGCCGATCGGTTGGGTGTTGTGTGAACTTTTCTCAACTACAAACATCGTTTGCACTGCCCGAGGATCAAACGGAAGCCACAAACGGGGACACAAACGGGGGCACCGCGCGCACACGGCGCGGGTTCGTCGCTTCGGTTGAAGTCTTTTGAACGCCAATCGCCTCGCCTCACGTACCTTCCGTTTTCGCTGCAATCACTGCACTTTCCTTATTACTTCTCGGCCGATTCCCGATTCCGAGTCCAACCAACTGTGCAACACAAAACACTTTTAGTCAATAAACAAAAGAACCCAAAAAAAGTGTTTCTGTGAGTCCTCAAGCGGAGTGCGTTGCGCGGCGAACGAGAACGGGTAGGTCCGTCGGGTTCGTCGTTCGTCGTCGTTCGTATCTCAGCTCTCCGCTCCGTCAGCGAACCACTACTGAGTGCGAGGCTGGGGAAAATATTTTCTTGAGCCCCACAAGAAGCAGCGCGTTCCCGTTCCTTCCCGATCCCCGGCCCGACCCGGAACGGTGCCCGGCCTGGCACCAATACTAGCGCACGGGCCGTACGATCGTAAGCACGCAAACATCGACAGGCCCACGGACCGGGCAAAGGGGTGCAAAGCCATTGGCCTATAAACTCCTCGGCCCAGTCCTCGGTGTCGGCTCTCGCTCTCACGCACGATCCACCGCCCGATGGATCGACGACCAACACAAGCGCACACAGCACGGAACTTATGTTGCGCTATGCTGCGCTGCGATCACCGTCGGTGCTGGTGAGAGCATTTCGAATCGAAAAGCTCACCGATCGCGGTGTGTGTGTGTGTGTGTGTGTGTGTGTGCCGTGGAAGGAAAGCTCCGTCCGCGGGAGTCTGCACTTGGCACAGAGAGTAAAGCCCTCGAATGGGTCCCTTACTAGGGATCGCCCAACCAGCCATTGGACTCACGATTTGTGATACAAATTTCCACACTTCGAATGCTGGTAGTTTGTCAAAGATCTTATTTTGCTGAAGCTTAACTTTTAACTTTGGATGCTGCGAAAACGGGTCTCCAACCTGTAAGAGAGACAAAGAGACGAAGAGAGAGAGAGAATTTGAATATTCAACCCCGAGAGAGAGAGAGAGAGAGAGAGAGCGAAGTGGGCACTTCGCTCGGAACGAAGATCTTTAAAGTTCATTCGCAGAGCCTCGATTATATCGGAGGCATTCCCGGGCTCGGGCATTTTTTCAAACTCCTTTTTCTACGCTTGCTTGAGAGCAGAACGAGCGAGAGCGAGAGAGAACGAGAGAGCAAAACAACAGAGTGTGGAGTGTGTTGAGAAAAGGTAGCCATTACAGAGCCATTTGGCCTGCTTCGATCGTTCGCTTCGAGGTGTGCGTGTTTGCGCAAGTGTATATTTGGTTAGTTGCAAGAAATACCATCCGAGCGAGCGAGAGAGAGCCCCCGTGAGAGTGAGAGAGAAGGAACGAACGAGAGAAGAAGAGCGTTATATGTAGAGGCGCTGAGGCTTTTGTTGCTGTTGTTGTTGGTGATGCTGTACGTAAAATATATGTTCCACGACTCACTTTTTTGCCTATTTTTCGTTCAAACGAACGAACGAACGAACGGACGGGAGTGCAACAGCAACATAGCCGGGCCGCAGGTATGCCGTATGTATGCCACGACGACGCCACGATCCTTTGCGACGGCGATCGTGCTTTCGACACTTTTTCTCGAGCTCTCTCTCTCCCTCTCGCTGTCTCCTTTTGGTGCTTGCTTGAGGAATGCTCGCATGCTAACGCGATCTGCCGGGGGGGGGGCCATGAGTGAGCCCTGCGGCCCACTATTCGGTGCCAATTTGGCAATATTTTAGAAATGCGCTTCCGTGCAGGATAGAGCCTGCGAGTCCTGTGGCGTGTGCATCTAATAATGGCCCTCTCTCTCTCTCTCGAGATAATGCACCCTTTGTGCAGAGGAGGCGAGCGAAAGAGAGGCCGTACCACCACCTATAAAAAGGTACGGCAATCCACAGGTTTAACCTGTCTTCACATTCACAAACACCACCACCACCAGCAGCAGCAACAGGCTCGAGATCCGATCGTTTGCATGGTCCCCGGAGCCGGAGTCAAAACATTGTTCACCGCACATCCCGTAGCTGTCCCCGTACTGTGCATCCCCCACCGGGTTCCTCCCCCCCCAACAGGCCCCTTCTGTGGCCGCTGTTGGCATACCATCGCAGGGCTCGGCATTAGGGGCCTCTCGCGAGACGCGTTCGCGCTCCGCGGGACCCGAGATTGTGCTGTGTGTGGTTAGGTTTCCTAAACAGGTTTCCAGGTCTGGAAGTCGACCGACCGCCCGACACAGGTACACGATGATAAAAGCAAAAAAAGACACACGCACACACACACACGCGGGCTAAGGTCCACGGACCCACACACGCCTATCGTCGTGAATCGTTGTTCCTTTATTGGCTTCGCTCTGTCTCTCTCTCCCGTGCTTCTCAGACTTCTGGAGATTTCTGTGACTGTGTGATCTATCAGCGGGCGCAGCTTCACAGCGAGCACATTCCCTCTAATGCGACGATCGGTGCGAGCATCATTATCACGAAATTGTTTCGGCACCAATGGCTCCATTCCTTGGGACCGGCTGGAGATGATTGAAATCCTGCGGTGCCAGCGGTCAATCGCGGCGGGGTAATCAGGGTTTTATTAGCTTTTCATGTTGATAATCGCGGCCGCGGCAAATTGAATTTAGCAAGGTCTTTGGCGCGCGCGTATCTCCGGCAGATCCGATTACACATCGACGTGTGTGCGCGCGCGCGCGTGTGCGCCCCAAGCGGCCAGGCGGGTGGACGAAGAGCGCAAAAAGGATCCCCCGACGCTCCCGAATGGTGAGATGCGTTTGTCAAGCCCGGGTTGCCCAATCGAAGCAACCACCGACGGGCGCTTACGAATTGAGGTTATGGCGAGTCCTTCGGTGCTTCGTTTGCCGGATCACTCGTCTCGGGGAACCGCAGCTGGGTGCGAATAACTAGCGCCTGGGAAGCAACACGCCCCACGACCGGTACATCCACGCGTTCGGGAATCTCGGGAACGTCCGGAATGGGAGATACCCTCCCGCCCGCCCGACCCGGGTGTCAGAGTCGATCAAGGAGACAACGCACGGGAATACGGGCTCTTTTTGCCCCTTGCTACCGATGATGGTACTGATGATGAGACGCAATCGTGGGGCACACTGCCCGGCCCTGTTCCGATGGTAGTTCAATACGCGCGTGTGTGGATTTCCCGTCCGACAACGACGACGACGACGGTGTCCCATCATAACGGCAGACCGAAGGCCGCTCCGGGGCTCCGGTGCCGCGAGAACATAACGCGACCGAGAGCCCACGGAACTCGAATGAGGAGGAATGAGAGAGACAGAAAAAAGGATGAAAAATATAGAATTCGCCCGAGTCCGGTCCGGCAACTTATCGTCCGCAACAATCTTGCGCAATATACACGGCGTGGCGTGGCGTGGTGGCGAAGTGTGAGAGTTGCCCCGTGGCCGAGTCCTGCCCACCGACCGACCCGCGACCCCGTGGTCCCCGGTTTTTGGCGGAGGGGGCGTCGTCGCGTCGACATCGTCACCGTAATCGGGCGATCGGGCGCGTTTCGACTGAATTTATTACCTTTCTTCGACTAATCTCACCCGGGCCCGATCAGGCGCTACATTATTCAGCCAACGAAAACGGCGGCCCCGGGTAAGTTTAATTACACACACACAGTCTGCCCAAGGCTCGGGCGGCTCCGTGTCATTATTTCGGCGGCTTTCCATCGACAGCGCCGCGCGTCATAGGCGACTGATCCCGCTAATGGACCACCGACCCGGTGTCCTTTCAAGTGAATCGGCCGAAGCGCTCTTCCCTACTTGAGAACCTGGAGAGAGAGCGGCCTCATAAATCCGACCGGCCTCTTGAGAGCCCGAGACCGGGCCGAGGCCGCTGATTAGTGAGCAAACAAACCTGCCAAAAAGCGGGACCGGAATTAGAAGCCGCTGCTGCTGCTGCTGTCGGTGCTGCTGTCGGGGAGGATCAAATAAAATGTACCGCCGACGGATGCACCACCGGATGCCGGGGACCGGGGGCTGTACGTGCGGGATCTGTTTGATCCTTGTCCGGGATCAGAGGTCGGAGCATTTTTCGGACCCCCTGCGAAGGAGCCCCCGAGAGGGAATGGCCCTCGGAACAGCCAACCAGAACAAATCGGCGGCACTGCTGTTGTTGATTCTGCTTTTTGTCTTAAACGGTAGTCTTCGGGCGGTCGCTACGACACGGCGCAACACGCAAATAGAAGCTCGGTCACGCGGGTTGGAAGCTAAGCGAAGCAGCAGCAGGGTCGGTGATCACACAATCGACTACTTAATCTTCAAAAATGGTGTTGTTTTTCAATTAGCCTTTGAATTGCATCGTGTGCCCTTTTCATCCTCTCGATCGATCACCGGCGATCACGGGCGATCAGCTGGAATTCGCATCGGCAGCACATTGTTTAGCTCATTAACTTGCGTGACTTCGCGGTGAAAAGCCCAACGCAGATTAGAATCGTGTTGCAATCGTTGCTGACCTCTCGGTGACACCCCCGAGAGGCTTCGTAGCGTAGGACGTAGCGGAATAGAAACGGGCTTCCACCGGAAAGACTTTATTATTTAAAGGGCGAACGCAACTAAAAGCGACCTAACCGTGACCTCGCCGGCAGGATTCGTGAAGTGTCGGGCCGGGAACCATGAACGACCTTAATCAAACTCTCGTCGCAACCAAGCCAAGCCAAGCGTCGATGTCGTCTATTTTCCTTGTCCCGCGGTTCCCGGCGTGAGTCGGATGCGAAGTTGTTCGCTTCCCCTTTTTGTCTCGAGTCTACTGCAGGCGACGCTACTGCACTGCCACCCACTGCTGCTGCTGAAGGTGACCCCCGTTGGTCAGGGCCAACAAGGGATGTCACCACAAGCCTCTCTCTCTCACTCTCTCTACGGGTTTCTGCCTTCTCACCATGTAATTAGTGGTCTGTTTATTCATTCAACCATTGCCATTCCTCTGGCTGGCCGGCCGTGGTCTTAAGGACTGCGCGGTTGGCTAATTTAAATTTTCTGCAGCAACTCGGCAGACGGCTGAGGGGGGACGTGGGGCCCTGCGTTGAAATACGTGAGCCTCGCCGCAATGGCCTTTGTGGGTGACCGAGGGCCGGTACGGCGTGTGTTTTATGCCGTAGCTAAATGCGCGACTCCGAGTGCGCTCGCCCGAAGTCGTGTGCAATGTTTCACTATCCACCAGAGGATCCTACCGCCCCGCCCCGGTGCCGCCCTGTCCCTGTGGTGTTATCCGTCTGCATTGTGGCCGCCGTGCGCATCGCATGCGCGAACTGAACGAGTTTATTCGATTGGTAATGATCGAGCGAGAATCGCAGCGCAAGGCGTGGGGGCCTAGCACAAGCGTCTTCTGCCCGGCATTCGATGGGAAATTTAGGCAAAGCGCAAGAGAGAGAGAGAGAGGTTGGAAACATGCCCCACGATCGGCTCCTAGACACTGTGGGGTCTCCGTGGGGTCCGTGAAGCTGAATTCGATCCGACCCCGGACTGATCGACAACCACACACAGGCCAGCGCGCAAGGTCAGTTAAGTTGGCCGCTCCGGTGGGGAGCGCGCGAACGGACGATCGATCAGACGGGGCTCGACTCAGAGACTCGAAAACGAATCGACTCGAATGTTGCATTTCGAAGAATCTGCATTTCGAAGACCCCGCGACCGCGAGGGGATGGGTGTCAATGCACGGGGGGGGGCGAAGCGCGCAAAATGAGAAATGGCCCTCCATTGGGGCGAACAGCAAACCGAAGCAACGGCCTCTCGTTCTTCGCCCGGTCCGGGGCCCGTCTCGTGGGAGGATCGAGCCAATCCCAAGTGCACTGCGGCCAGGCATTTGCATTTGAACTTTGGAACAATTGCCGGCCATCGCGCGCCGGTTGCCTATTTCGTGCCCGGCGTCCGTCCCTCCCCTGTCTGTCTATCTGAGGCACTTGTGGGCCGGTACAGGACCTAGCAGGCCACTAGCAGCCAAGGAGGCCATCGCACGGGTCATAACGATGGGGGTGAAATTTTAATTACCTGCATTTCTACAGCACCGGCGTTCGTGTCCGGAAACCAACCCGATGTCACCCGGCTAGACTTTGCTGACCATCGGAATTTCAAGGCAGATGATCCGTGTACCATTTGGTGGGGGCTCACCTTAAGTTTGACGTTAGTGTTGGCTCAAAACTTGAGGGGACATCCGATAAAGTAAGTAAGTTGGTTACCCAGGTCCGACGTATCGAAAGGAACCTCCTCAGAGATCGCTCCAAGAACTGCTCCTCATTGCCTCGCGTCTGTCATTGCGCTGTCGCTTTCGACGCGGCTCTTTTGATAATCGTCACCATAAATCAATTTTAAGATAAGCAAAAGATGCTCCATTTATGCTTCGCCACGGTATGCTTCGGTGCCTCAAGCCAAGCGGGGGGCCCGGCCCATCGTTGGGTCCAGGTAACCGGGCGGATCCGCCCCTCCGAGTCCTTGCTAATAAAAACAAATCTCCTTCCTTCCGCGGAACCCCCTTGCCTTCCGAGGTCGATGCGATCGATTTGCGCTCATTATGCGCCACATGCGGTGAAGTCATATCGATTGAATCGTTTGATTGATCGCCCGGAACCCCCGCCACCGATCGGCGGTGGTTGATTATGGGTCAGGTTGGGCGAAGGCGAACCACGGCGAAAAACGGATCTCCAACATGTCCCGCACGGACGCCCGGACGCGAAGCCCCGAAAAAAGGACCAAAACGGCCAAAAAACGGAAGCAGTAGCAGCGAAGCGGCCACCACGAAAAAACCACACAAAAGAGATAACGCAGCCAGGGAGCCAGAGAGAGAGAGAGAGAGAGAGAGAGAGAGAGAAAGGGCACCAAAACCTATATGCAACAATTTAAGACACTCTGAAGACGCTCGGATCGCAGCTCCCGGAATCTATCTTGGCGCGGGGTGGGGGCCCGGGACGATCGGGACGGCCTCGAAGCCGAAGATCGATTTTCAAATTTTCCCTTTTTCGGACTCCAGGCACCAGCGCAGCAGCAGCTGAGGAAGAAGAAAGGAGCTACCCGGAGGGAGCAAAATTGTGGTCAAAAAGTGAGCAAAATTAATTCAGTTGCTTTTATGTCCGTCCGCCCGGCCTCTCCGACTCTCTCCCCGTGGCCCCGTGGCCCTGGCCGCAGAACGCAGAACGCTTCCTTTATCCTTTGTGTGGCCCCCTCCCCACTTGTGCCCCTTGGTACCCGTCGGCAGAATCGATAAAAATCTGACCAGAAGGCCAGAGTGATGGCGTTTGTTTCTCTGTCTTTTTTGCGCTTTCGCGACCCTTTCGCGCTTGGGGCTCGGGGGCCACGGCCACGCAGAGAGGTTTGGTGGCGAGATTTGGTGCGAGATATTCGAGGGTGATGAGAAAAATTCGGCGGCAAACGGAAGGCACGGCACGGAACGCGCCGTGTGTCGTTACGCGCCCGGCCCTCTGGGCTACCGCGCGGCGCGTACCGTACGGCGCCTCTCTGTGATGCCTGGCCACAGGAACCCGCGCCCCGGATTATTATGGACAATTGATGTAAGCATGTTCGCAGCAGCAGCGCACAGAAGGAAGAGGGAAAACGCCGTGCATGTCCCTCACGCGGATTGATAAGTTACCCAGCTACGTCTCACTTTCCAGTGCCTACTTCTGAAGGACTTGGTCTGAAGGACTTGGACTTGGATGTCTGGGGGGTACTCTCTTCCTGTTCGACTATTTCAGCAAGCAAACGACGTTGCCATGGGAACAACGAAATGCGCACATAACCTCAAATCGATTTTATCCCAATCCAAATGTCCCATTGAAACCGAATCCTTACCAGTTGACGCGGTCGGCGGTCCTTCGCGGCACATATCAATGCGGATCCAGATGGCGGGGTTCGTGTGTGCGCGCGCGCGCCAATCGCCGCCAGTTAATCTCTTCGCACACAAAAGACACGGCCAATGGATGCGTTCGGCGGCCTCGTCCTCGGTGTGTGTGTGTGTGTGTGCCGGTATGCAATTTGCAGTGGCCCGGGCCCCGCGGTTTCGGCATTATGAGGTGGCCACACACTCCGCCAGCCCGCCCGCCGCCGCTGGTGTGTGTGTGTGTTTGGACGTCGGTGGGTTTTAGAGAATGTTTTAACACCTCGGCCCGTCAGATAAGCGACCAATGAAATCGATCAACCCGATCGACGATCGCCCGGAGCGCGCTTGTAGCGCCCACCGGTTGGTGGTGTGCAGCCCGAGCCACAGATCGAATAATGACCATAACGAGCGGAGCCTTCCTTTCGAGCGGATCCTTCGGAAGGGACGGCAGATTTGCGCATTTAATTTACATACGCAAGTTGCTACCGTGCGGTCACGCACTTGAGGCTCTCGCGGTATCTCGGGGAGGCTGCACCCGGTGCCAATTAACCGGAAAATGGGACCGTGATCTCATCGGATCGGACCAAATCGGTTACGATCGGGGGCGATCGGCGATAGTATTACTTTGCCGGTCGGCCTCGGGCGCAATTGTCAAAAACCATAAGCCCGGCCCGGCGCGTTTATTTGATGCTCGAAAAAGAAAATCGCAAACGATTGTGGCGTGTCAAGAGGAAGTCGCGAATGATGGAGACGTCCGGACCGCTCTCACGGACCACGGAGGAGATTGTTTCCCGTCAGCCAAGCCAGCCGTAATTAGCGACCGGGGTTTTGGGGGAGCCAAAGGCGCACGCCACCGCACGTGAAGAATGCGCAGTGGCAACGTTATTAGAGTTAATATCAAAATACGACTCGCCGGGGGTTTCGAAATTGAAGGCTGCCGCGACGTCGCCGATTTTTGGCACTGCAGCCTGCGGGTGCCGGTTATCATCATCATTTCTGCCGGCCGCCGCATCGCTCATTAAGACGAGAGGGCGCCCCCTCGGCCGGAGATTTTGATGCCGTGTGTCGCGTTTTGCTGGCCAAATTATGGTTTTGTGTGAATCTAGATTATCGTGCCGTGCGCTGGCGATGCTGCGGCCGACGGGTTATTATTAGTATTACTACTATTATTTGCCCGACACAAACACACACACACACAGCCAAATTCCATTTCCGGCCGGCCGCTCGCGCGGGGATTGTGTGATCATGTTTCGTGCCGGGCCCAGAGAGAGGGCCAAATTTAACACATTTTTTGTAGTTCGCTGTTTTATGACAGGAAAAGCAGCACCGCCGAACCGAACTCGTAACTCATTCGCGAGCATCGCTGGGGAGCTTATTTTACAACGTCTTTATTTGGTTTAAATCGTACCGTGTGAGTCCCTGGACAGTCCTCGCTGTCGCAAGCCTCGATGGCTCGGTTGTAGGATTAACTGAAAAAATTCTGCGATCGGCTCGATTTCGTGATGCGTCCACAACAAACCTAATCAACCTCACGGGGATCGGTTTCCAGCGGTCGGCTTCAATAATCTTTTTTCACATTCATCAACACCACGGAACCGCCGCTCTCGCGTCGCCTCGGCCACGGGATCGACGCACCACCGTTTGATGATTGATATCGCCAGCAAGAAAACACGGGATGAGACCGCCAAGACCGCCTCGGCAGCTCCGGATAACGAAAGCGTGTGAATAGCTGGCCATAAAACTGTCCAATCGCGGTCGTGAGTTCCGCCGCGCCGCGCTGATCCAAAAGCGTGCAATTCCAATGTTTTGACCCTGGAGCCAGCGAACGGCAGCGATCGCCAAGTAGCCAAGTGACTCCACCTAATCCTCACACGTACACAGTATCGTATCGCCCCCTTTTGCGCCCTTAAAGGTTGGCGAAAGCTGGCGAAAACTTTCCTCCTCCTGCGTGGCATATTCTATTCGCGATCTTGATCATCAAATAATCATAAAAGCCACCCGGGCCATTCGTCAGACGGTTCCTCACTCACGATCGGTATGGAAGAGAGGCTCTGGAGTCTCTGGACAAAAGAGTCGAGATGAAAGGGAGCCAATGGCTCGTAGAGCCAATGGATGCAACTGCCGACGCCAGAACTTGACGAATGCTCGCCAAAACCGGATAAAAGGCATCCCGTTGGCGGCGTGGAATAAATCGTGGCTTTCCCAACAAACGGCCGGCTGCTGCTGCTGCAGGTTGTGGCTGCGTTGTGGTAAAGGCGACACGTCCCGTAACGTCCGAGATCGGCCGCCGCCCATCCTCGGCGTCAGCTGAGCTGCGAGTTTGTGTTCCATTTCGCCTTCGTCAGTCGACTGCGTCGTTTCTCTGCTCCCGGCGCGGCTACTGGGAGCGACGGAAGGGCCAATAAAACGTTAGGCTCAAACAAATTTTCACACTTGTGCTCTAAAATTCCTTTCCCTTGGTTCGCTGGTCGCTTTCGTTCTGGGCTCGGGTGCTCGGCATCGCTCTTTTTTTTGCTCTGTCTCGTTTCTTCCGTCTCGTCCGTAGCCATCCGGCTGGATCCAGGTTCATCGACTGTTGTTTCGGGACAGCGCCTGAACTGAAAGCTCGCGCTACACCATCTTTTAATGATCAGTATTTTGCCAAGAATGCCCACGATCGGCTCGCCTGTCTCGGCTCGCCCTTGAAGACTCCAGAGCCCAAGACCGAAGACCCAAGCCAAGATCGATCCGCGCTGGAAGCTCTCCCCGCTGAATCTAGATCTCCAAGCCGGGGGTCCCCGCCGAGGGGACGGGACGAGGGCAATCCATCCATTCTCTGACAGACTGAACACCATTACGACGTGAGAAGAGCCCACAGCACTCGCCACGCACCCAATCCATCCTTTTAGATGAAAATAGCGTTTCAATTCCCAGCCGCTGCTCCGGGAGCTCCGGCCTGCAGGGTGTTGTCCTGGCCGCTGCTCTCCCTCCCCTCTCTCTGGCGGGGTGGGTTTCCTTCCTTTTGGGTCGTGTTCACCGTTTCGTTCAGTGCACTCGTAGTCTGCAGCGCAGTTGCCGGCCCGCCGGAGCCTCATTTCCAATGCAAAGCGCCGCGGCCCACCGGACGGGCGTATGAGCGATCCCTCCCTCCATTGGAATCATTAAACGCAGGGCGCGCAGAGGAAAATCACGACCCGACTCGCGGGAATCTTGGAATACGATAGCAGAGGCCTCGGTGGGCCGCGTCGAGTGCCGTGACACTAAACGATACCACTTTTTAATCGGACAGAATCTTTGCCAGCGCTTGGTCTTGTAGCTTGAACAGTATTTACCGAAATGAAAAATGAGTCGATCTCGGTTTGATCACTCGACAGAGACTCGACGATCAGAAGACAAAATGTCCACTTCTCAATCCTAGGATGGATGAAGAACCGTTCCCAGCGTCCAAAAGGCAGTCGACGCCGAGCTGGGATGAAATAGTAATTCGGTGTGCTATTGAATTCGTTCATATTAATGTGACAAAGAAACGAAGAACCGAAGCAAGAATGGAAACGGAACCGAGAGGATTGCCTCTCGAGAACAAAAGTCCATGATCTAGAACCAGCTACGTAGTTTCAGACAATTCAAATAGTATTAAAAATAGAGTAGGGCCTTAATTTCGAATAGTTTCCATTAGCGACTTTGAACGGCCATTACGACTGCCCGGAATGCGAACCGTACACACGCGATCGATCGGTCTTCAATCAGATCTTATCCATTTGGTCTGCTAAACCTCGATGCTCTATCGTGCAGCGAAACCCTTTCTCGATATTTACCACCTTTCAGACGCTCCGGCCATGGCCGAAAAGTGAAACCATTTGGCGAGGGTATTATGCATACGCGCAGTTTTCAATCGCGCGCGCCATCATTTCGAGGTGTCGAAAACGGGACGACTGCCCAAATACGTAACACGCTTAATCTCCATATAAATGAGCAGCAAACATCTCAAACATCGCCGCCGCGGCCGCCAGCAAACAACGGGGAGCATAAGCGAAAACGCGACTTGGGGCGAAAGGCCAACCAAAACGATAAAAATAACACCGAGACACGTCCATCGGCTTAACGGCTGCGCGGTGGCACAAGTGATCTGATTTTAATGATCTTCAGATCCGGATCTGGCCCCATGTTCCCAACCTACTTGGCACGGCCTCTCCGTTACGTAAATTCCCGCACCGGCTGGCTCTTTGGTCGGTCGGTTTGCTGGTCACCCAGATGAAAGATTTCGTTCGCCCGACACATTCGAATAAAAACAGAAACATGGCTCTTTAAGCTTCATTAATTTATTCATAAATCTAATTAGTGAACACTTTCGTTTTTCAGTCGACTATGCTCGAGCCGGTGCCGGGCCGACACCTCCATGAAGGCGAGAAACTCTTCGTCCCATTCGGGTTCGTCTATCGATCGTCCGTCCGTCGTCCGTCCATTTGCTTCGATGGCTGCTCGTAGGGGAAGAGAATCGAAAGATTTTCGCAAGACTTTATGCAATGTTGGCCCGGACAAACCATTAACGCTCCGGCACCGACGCTCTAAGCACCCTTTCACCGGCCGCTTACCGTTCCAATCATCTGCACTTTCGTCTTCCGTATCGCCGTACGGATCGTCCTTGTCGGGATACTCTTCCTCCGAACCGCTCGTTGCGTCCGCTCCCTCGTAACGGCGGGTGGCCGCCTGGCGCCTGAGGCGGGCATTCTCCGCTCTTAACTGCTGGGCGCACAACTTCCAGTAGTTCATCTGGTGCTTACTGTGCCACTTCACTATCCTCTGGTATGCCCGGATCCACACGTTCTGGGCGTTCTTCAGTTGCACGTGTGAAGGTGCTGCCGGAGTGGCACAACGTTGGAAGCTGCGTTTTTGCCCCGACACGCAACCGGATGCCGGTGGAGGATCAATCGCGGCCCCCGATTCTTCAACACTCCGGTCATCTTTTGCATTCGGGAGTTCCGGTGGCGGAGCGCAGCAGAACCGTTTCGCATTCTTTTTGCGCTTCAACTTCCGTTTGTTGCGAAGTTTGTTTCTCGTTACTTTCATGCTGGACACGGTAAGCTCCGCGACTCGTTTCATACTCGCGCAGGGCCAGTTCCGGTGGGTTTACTCCGAAACACTTCAAACCCGATTGCGGAGTAACTTTAAGCCCGGTTCACACGTTACTGCTACTTTGGTCTGCGCAGATCAAAGTCGTTATCGGATCGTAGTAATCTTTGGAGCGTCCACACGCTACGATTTCATAACGACTTGCGTCGTAAACCCGATACGTTGTGCTCACTTATCGGTCACAGTGGTCGAGGAAATGGCTTTTCAAGCGAAGCAATGATTAAATTTCGTAAAAAACTCGCGCATCAACATGTCAACATGTCAAACCACCATCAGCACACGCACACATACACATTTATGTTTGGCTGCATAAAACATAAATATGCTATAATTGTGCCCAGTCGTTGTGAAAAGCGACGCCAGATGTTCTCATTCGCATTCTGTTCGCACATAATCAATTGCAATAACTCAACGTTCATAAATAGTTTCCTGAGATACTGAATATTGTTAATGGTTGTTAACAATCTTGCCTTTAAAACAAAACCGACCTGTTTGCATCAGAACCGTTTTATAGCACAGGGTTTTGAAGCACCCTGTACAACCATAACGGGCTGTCAAAATAGTTGTCAAAACATGACCAAAAATAAGACAACATAAAACAAGAAAGCAAAGTTTCACCAGCCCCCTTTTGTTTTGTTCACCACGAAAGACGATCTCAGATGGGATCATTGTTTGCACTTTGCTTTCGAGCAGCCAATGACGACGGATTCCAACAGTGAGCAAATGTAAATTGTTTGCTCTAACGTTGAATACAATCGCTTGGACAGGAAATCCTCCGGGAACAGGAAGTGAAAAGTGTCGAAACCAATTCGGACAACGCAATTTTCGCCGAGCGGCTGTAAAGTGATTCATTGAGTGTGATTTTCAGCTACCCTCCCGAGGCTTAACAGCCTCACACCCCCCGCAGACAACGATGATGGACAACGACAGTAGCGGAATCGAGGTAATTGGCGGCTGACTCAACAATCGCACTGCGTTGTGCGATAAAGAAGGGTGGGGAAGGCTTTCGGACGGATGTCCACACGCACACATTCACACACACTGTGACCTTACGGTGGCGGGGGTCTGCTCAAGCTGTCCTTCGAAAGTGACGGCAATTTTCACCTCCCAGTGGCTAACGTTGGCTACTTTTTACTATTTTTGCACGCCTACTGTGTGCAGGAAAAATACATACAGAACGGCGTGCTGTTGAAGAAAGTGACCGCCAGCTACATTTCGTTGCTCAACGCCGAAGGAATCCTAACGTTCGGCAAGTGCACCAAAACGGACCTGCACGTGTTCGAATGGAGGCCCGAAACGTGCGATGTGACCGACTCCGAGAGCCTCGAAAGCGGCTGGTCACTGGTGGATCCCATCTCGCGGCAGTCGTCGCCCCTGCAACCGCCACAGCCTTCTTCGTTGCCGGGCACCACCATCAGCACGCCGGCGAACGATCGTGCCGGCAGTGAGGAACCTGCAAGCGGCACCACGAAAGCCAAACTGTCCATCCGGGTGTTTCTGCGCGATCTAAAGGGCCTCGAAGCGTACAAGGACGAACTGAGGTTCTACAGCACGGACCAGCAACTGCACAGCGTCTATCTGTTTCGCCAAACATCGACCACGGTTCTGGTGCAGCTGCTGGAACGGTGTCGCTGCGTGCGGAAAAGCACTCACCGGAAGAACTTTTACCGCTGCATCGACGATCCGGACCAGGACAGGCTGCAAAAGTCCTTTTCCGAGCTCAACATCGCGGACATACGTGCCCGTTCGATACCGCGGCCGTACATGAACATGCTCTCGAAGCTGGTTCACGTTCAGCTGCCACTGCACAGACCGGGCGCCCAGGTTGCGCCAGGCGACGAAATTCGGTTAAGGAACCTGCTTGCAAACGGCGAACCGGACCCGGATGAAGCGGACGCCCATCGGCCGGATACGCTGACGGAGCCAATCCAGGAGCGCACCAGTGCCGCGCCAGAAAGTCGTAAACTTGCCCCGAGGCCACCGGTTCACCGGGGTCTGCCGCTGGATGCTGGCACGTGGGAAGAAGTCAAGTGCCCGAACGGGTCCATTTTCGATCCGGAGCGTGTGAAGGAAATCATATTCCGAGGGGTAGGTACCAAACGACCGTCTGGCGGGCGGCACAGTCTAATTTTAACGATAACGATTTGCAGGGAATTAAACCGGATATCCGGGCCGAGGTTTGGAAATACCTGTTGGGTCTGGACTGCTGGGAACACACGGCCCAGCAGCGGGACGAGCGGCGGGCGAACAAAACGCAGGAATACTTCCAGATGAAGCTACAGTGGCTCACGATCACCCCGACGCAGGAGCACAACTTTTGCGGGTATCGCGAGCGCAAGTGCCAGATCGAGAAGGACGTCAAGCGTACCGATCGCACGTACGAGTTTTTCGCCGGCGACGACAACCCGAATCTGACCAAACTGCAGGACATCCTGATGACGTACGTGATGTACAACTTCGATCTGGGCTACGTGCAGGGCATGAGCGACCTGCTGGCCCCGATCCTCAGCCTGGTGCAGAACGAAGCCGAGAGCTTCTGGTGCTTCGTGGGCTTTATGCACAAAGTGTTTGCCAATTTCGACATCGATCAGAAGGGCATGAAGCAGCAGTTGGAGTACCTTCGAGTGCTGCTGGCGTTCGTTAACGAGCGCCTGTTCAATTACATGCGCGAGAATCAGTCGGAGAACATGTACTTCTGCTTCCGCTGGCTGCTGGTGTGGTTCAAGCGCGAGTTCTCGAACGCCGACATCATGCAATTGTGGGAGGTGCTGTGGACGGGGTTGCCGTGTCCGAACTTTCACATCTTCGTGTGCGTCGCCATACTGGACCAGGAGATGGACGTGTTCATCGATGGGCAGTTTAGCTTCACCGAAATCCTGAAGCACGTCAACGAGCTGTCGGGCAACCTGAACCTAGCGGCCGTCCTCGAGCAAGCCGAAAGCATTTACCTGCAGGTCAAGCATTCGCTCGAGTCGTCTAAGGAACCGCACAATGAGCTGCGCAAAATTATCGGCGAAGAAATCACCCCGGACAATGCAAACGGTGCGAATAGTACCGACGACGATGACGACGACGACGACGATAGCTGCATGTCGATCGTGAACGAGCGGTCGGCGGAGGAGAAAGAAATTCTCCAACGCAAGCTCGACGAGGCGTGCGATCTGTCGTTGAGTTACATGTTTTTCTAAAGGTGCCGACGGTGGCCGGCGGAAACGATTTAAAGAGACGACCAGCATCACACAAGCAGCGCGAATGCGATTGTACATTGAATGATTTATTAAACTTTGTTGGACTTTCCTAAACACCTCTCTGGGCGCTCATCACTCACTTGGTCTTCCCGGCCCTTTTATTGGCTCGAGCTATTTTGCCTTTCAGCGATTTCACGTCAATCTTTTCGGTCTTCTGGCCACCCTTCGGTTCCTTGCGGGATGGTTCGTCCGGTGCCACGAAGTCTCGCTCACGGCGCCGCTTCTGGGCCGACACATTGCGTTTTTCCTTGGCCGCCTGTTCTTGCGTCTTGCGGGCACTCTTCTGCTCGTCCGTGAGGAAGTATTCGCCCGAGGCGAGCTGTTTGTCCACCTTGCTCTCCAGCAGCGGCGGCGGGAAGGGTGTGTATTCGCCCTTCTTCTTGACCACTTTCGGTTTGGCGCGTTTCGATGTGTTCTTCGACTGGAAGCGGGGCAGAAAGCGTTCCCAGTTTTCCTCGCGCAAGTTCTCGTCCTTCATCAGTTCCCGCTTGATCATCAGCGCTTTGATGTTGTAGATGGGATGAATGTTTTTCATCGTCTCCTCGACCACCTTCCGCACGCACTGGAGACCTTTGTAGGGCCCGATCGCCGACACGGTTGCCCCCTGCACCAGCACGTAGCAGTTCGTTAGCAGCTCCAGTGACTTCAGTGTGCAACCGTTCGGGCCGATCAGTCGACTGCGGCGCTTCACGAATTTGTCCTTGTTGCGCACGAGGTTCTTAATTTTGATAATATCGCAGCTTATCTCGTCCTCCAGCACCTTGACGGCCTGCTCGTACGGGACCGAGCGGGACAGCAGTTTGATCAGATCGCGTGCCTTCAGAATAATGAACGGGTCCCAGGTTTTGCGCGTCGTCCGAACCGTCATGTTGCCGACGATCAAATCTAGGTCCGCTTTGATGTGGTGCGCCGAAAGTGCCTTCTCGACCAGGGGCCAACATTCTTTGACGTACTTTTCGCGGTACTTTGGAAACAGACACGCGAAGGAACTCTCTTCCAGCAGCCCGTTCGGGTTGTCGGAGGGCTTGAATTCGGGAATTTTCAACAGCCACGCATTTTCCACTGGCCCACTGAAGTGTGCCACATCTCCGGCCTGATCTCCTGCGTCCGACTCCGAGTCACTCATGTTCTGTACGCGCGTTCGTACTTGGTTTTACTAGATTGGGGATGTTTTCGAGAACCCGCACACGTTGTTGACCGATCGTTTATGTTTACTTTTCTGGCAGCATTTTGACAGTACAATCGCCCTCGGGGAACGAGTCGATAAGGTAAAATAAATTTAAAGCTGGGTCTTAAATCACAATTAACCTAATTGAAAGGATCATAGAACAAGGTATTAACCTTTGAAAATAGTTACAAACTGGAAAGAAACCAAATAAATCGTTGCTTCGTTTGTACATCCATTCGCCATTAGAAGAATTGCGTTCCCAAAGGCATGCTGTCAGATTAGGCCGAACGAGTGATGACAGAACATGCCCAAGTGCATCACCTAAGCCGAAGCAATCCTCCGAAACGAAGCTTCCGACCGACAAAGGCAACCCGAGATAGTACGGAAGTGCGCCAGAGAGTTTGTTTTTAATTTCCGTTCCGTATCTCGCAGAACTTGCCGCAGCCATGTTGATCAAAGTGAAGGTAATTTGCTGCTCACGGCGCAAAGGGTGTTTATGATAATGTTTTCTCTTGTACTTCCCGCGATCCTGGGGGCTTGGCATTCTCCCTACCACACGGAAGACCCTGACCGGCAAGGAGATTGAAATTGACATTGAACCTACGGACAAAGTGGACCGAATCAAGGAGCGAGTGGAGGAAAAGGAAGGCATTCCTCCTCAGCAGCAGCGTTTGATTTTCTCCGGAAAACAAATGTAAGTGTCCGCCTCGCGATTGAAGGGCATTCGCTCAAGGGGTTCCATTTTAGGAACGACGATAAAACCGCACAGGACTACAAGGTGCAAGGAGGGTCCGTGTTGCATCTGGTGTTGGCATTACGCGGTGGCTTGTTTTAGAGCGGTGCGAATATGAAGCGTGATTCTTGGTCGCGGAATCTGTCGCGCGCGCGCTGGTTGAACGATGAGCGAGATTGGCCCGAACCGTGTCTCCGTTTTGCTTTAAATTATTAATTTGATATTGTATCGGAAAATAAACTCATGGAGTGACGCATGAACTTGCAGCGTGTTTCCTTTTCGCCCAGAGTTGTTTGGCCCCTTCGGACTCCCAGAATGATTCTGCGAAACACCATACGTTGCCAAAACATCTTAGTACACGGGTCAATAAGAAGTGACTCACGCGGTTCGAGTCGGTCGGGACATTTTTCAGTATGAAATATTTCACGCGTTTTTTGTGGCTGTCAAATGCCGGGTTTGTTTACAAAAAACCAGCCTGCGGGTGTTGAGAATTCCTACGGTTTTCGATAGTGCGGCCGCTTTAAACATGGATACTGCGGAACTGTGTAAAGTGCTGGAGAACACGGCAGCTCTGCAGCCCAAAGGTACGAGGCCCATTACCGCCTCCGCAATGATGGTTGAAACGTCTTTTACTCAATTTCAGAAGTAACACTCCAAACGCTTTCGGATTGTTTGAAACCGGTGCTCGATCACCCGCTTCCACCGGATGTATCCTGTTCCGATGTCATGTGGCAAACCTCCTACCGGTATCTGGCCGTGCTGACAGAGTTTTCCAAAAGCGGCCTTATTGAACGACAAGCGGCTGGCAGCAGCGCCTCGGAAGCAGAGGAAGTGATAAACCTGCAAAACCTGTCGCACTTTATTGCCACGACCGAACTCGTACGCCAGTTTACCCTCCATCTGTATCTTCCCCGCGAACTGCGAGGGTTGTCCACGTGCGAGGCACAACTGATGGCGATAGTGGACGCCAAAGAGTGCGCCCGCCGACTGTCGCACTGCGTGGCCCAGTACGGCGAGCTGTTCCAGAGGAAGATGTTGGCCTGTCATCCACGGACGGCGGAGTGTGCAATGGATTTTTTGGCCGGTGCGTACCATCTTGATCCGATGACTTCGGCCAAAAGTCGGTTAGATCTTTTCCCGACCAAGCTAGTGTTCCGCTGTCTACTGACAATCAAGGGCACATTTGGAGTCCCGCACGATCTTTCAATGACACTGCACCGCGATCTGCTGCAGATGACGGGAACGGAAGGAGGATTTGCCAGTCTATGCCGTACGCTATTCACGATCGGTGAATCGAACGAAGGGATACCATCGTGGCGCAAGGCTGAAGTGATTGCTAAAATCGTTGCAAGCCGTGGCCACACGAAACAATTTTACAGCCAGGTACTGACCGACTGTTTGGAGTTCTACCGATGGGCTTCCAATGACGGGACAGATGACGCACTGATATACGCGGGAACGTGCATTGAGTGCCTGAAGCGCTTCTATTCCCTGCCCGCCGCCTACCAAGAGCTACACAAGCGCATTGAGACGCACTTTTTCGGACGCTTCGACGAGTTAATGAACCCCCCGGAACTCGTCACGGGTTATGTGTTGTGTGAGCGGAGCGGACTGCTCTCTACCCTTCACGATTGTAGCATGGCGTTCAGTGGATCCAGTCTCAGTTCCCTACCGTCGGCGATGCTGGTGCCCTACATTGCGTTGTTTACAAAGCTCTACTCACTCCTGCCGATGAGTGCGGACGAACGCAACTACTTGCAGAGCATGACCATATTCTGCCTCGCCAATCGAACCAAGGATGAGCTGAGGCACGTGCTGATCGATGCTATTTCCGGTTCTACCGAAGACAAATTTATGAAACACCTCCATCCGCGAGTCGTGGTGAAAATCCGAGTAGAGACCGAGTCAAGCTACAGCCTCGTTATGGGTCCTTCCCGTGAACCAGAAGGCGACGACGAGAACCTGCTTCCGGTGCTGGTAGAGATGCTGAAATCCTCAAATCGGAATCTTTTGCTTTACGACACATTCGTTATTCTGCTGAGGGAACTTATGATCATTTCGAGCAGCGATCAGCCACCGCACGACGATACTAGCCTCGTCGATGAGCCGCAGGTGATGATCTACAAACGGTTCCACCGAAAGTACACCGTCATTCAGTCGCTGATGGAACTGATCAGTCACAAGCACTTCCACGCCCAGCTCTACGACAATCCGAGCGAAGTGATCGTCGTGCTAAAAGCATCCGTTACGCATGCAATCGAAACCGCAGAGGCCCCCCAGAGGTCCGATATGCTAGAGATTATAGTTTCCATCTTTCAGGAATTTCTAACACGAACCCGCCACTTGAAGGAAGTGGACCGAATTTTGTGTCTCCTGCAACGCTACCGAACGTCCGAGGGCTGCTCAGTTGAGCTGGCAGCCCGGATAGATGTGCTTTGCAGCCATCCGACACCGGACGAAGGTCAGGCGACGGGGGCGACGGCTTATCGCAACGCCTTTAGTTTGTGCTCCGACGCAGAACCGTATTGTAAGGTGTACGGGACGACTCTCTTTCTGAAGCTGCTGAAAGAACGGGACCCAGAAACGGTCGCCCAGCGTCACACCGTACTCATACTGGCTCTGGCAAATCTTCGCAGCGATGAGAGCTATGCTTTTCTCAATTCCGTGCGCCTGTTGGTGGCCCTTTGCGACGTCCTCGAAGCGGAAGTGATCGACGCGCTGGTCAAGGAGTATCTGAACGAAGCCAACGACACCGACTACCGATTAAAGATCGGTGAGGCCACCGTTAAGACGGTGGAAACGCTGGGTCCTCTAACGATACGCTACCGGGACGCACTGTTAAACTGTTTTCTGACCGGCACACGCCACACGCTGGATGAGTTTCGAACGTCAAGCCTCTCGAACGTTGGCGCCATTTGCCGAATTCTTTCCTATCAAGTGCACACCTTTTTCTATGAGGTAAGCTCGGTATCTGTCGCTCGCTGGACATTGGACAAACGTCTGCTCAATCCCGCCCATTTCTCTTTCCGTCGTAGCTCTTCATGATTTTAAGTGCGATCGTTCAGACGGACCAGTATCTTCCGGCGCGACGGGCCGCAATGCTTGTGTTGGCGCAGCTGATCGAAGGAATGGACGGGCTGATGGATTTCCAAGAGTATCTGCTACTGATCTACCGATTCCTCAAGCACGTGATAGCGACCGATAAGGACGACATAACGAAACTACAGGCAGCCGTGGCTCTCGATCATCTGAAGTCGAAAACGAAAGACTTTCTCACCATCAATCCGCAGGATCTGGAACAGCGAATGTTTGGGCGGGTTATCTGAAGAAGTTGGACCACTTTCTTTTATCAATGGGATTAAAATCTTTATTAAAGACAGACGACGTCTCGCTCTCGCTCTTTCTTTCTCTCTCTGTGTCTCTCGTACGCTTAAGGTTTAAAAGAAGGATTAATTAGACCGTGTGGCCTCGCCAGAGCACCACCACCTTTTGTCTTCTACGCTAAAAAAGATTCGTCGTTTGTCTTCACCGTTGATCGACGGAAGAGAACGTTTCTATGCTAAGTCATTTTCGCACAATGAAACTAGCCACCTTGCGGCCGGGCCCGCTCACCGCGTACCCGGCGCACCTAGTGTCGGAGTCGCAGCTTCAAAGGAAACAAAACAGCATAGAGGGCGCGTACGCGCATCTTTCGGACCCTACCCTTCGCCACTGGGGCTTGTTAATGCTATCGGTTCTTGAATCGGCGTTCTCGTTGGGTTTTTATCGTTAAAAAAGGTTACTTAACAAACTAATTGCAGTCACAGGTGTCGCTATTCCAGTGGATGATTCTAATCTTAAGGAGGAGTTTGGAAGAATTGCTACGCTCGTTCTGTCTCTCTACATCGTTACGGCGGCGGCTCTGCGTTCCGAAGCGGTCCGCTCCATCTGCTGGTGCTGGTGGATCATGCGCTGTTTCTTAAACTCTCGCTGCAGCAGATACACGAGGGCGCCCACCAGTATCACCGCCAAACAGGCCGTAATCAGCAGCCCCGACCCATCGAACACACCGGACGCGCCGCCACCCGACGATCGTCGCTGTGAGCTGGCCGCGTTCGAGTCGACGGTCGGCACCGGATGCTGCTGTTCGAACTCGTCCAACTCATCGATCAAGCCCACGCCTTCGTCCGTACTTTGATCTTGTCCGTTGAAAAGGCGCGCAAACTTGACGTCCCTTTCCGAGGCTTTTGATGGCGCGATCGCCGGCATCGGATGCTTGGAGTCTGGTTCTGCGGTCATCGTCGTAGGCACCGGTCCGCTTTCCGCCACCACCGGTGGCAGTTCTCGTACAACCGCCGGAACCCCCGGTTCGTCTTCGACCGGAAGATCTTCATCATCTGCGCCACCGGCACCCTTCAGCACGAGGCCACTTTTGCCGACCATATTGAACTGACGCACACGGGCATTACGCCCGTTGGCGGGCCACCATTCGGACGTCGGAACCGGAGCGGCCCCACCCTTCCCGGGCAACGCCAACCGTGCCCGTACCGTAAGCGTGTCCGGCTGGAAGGTGCACACGACCACGAACCGGCGCGTGCTGTGCGTCAGGATGCCCAGGTTCTCCTGCACCGTGATGTACGTTTCGACCGTCAGGTCCCGGGTGCTCACCTTGCTGCCACACTTTTCGTGATCGATCCGCATCATGTACGACTCCTGGGGACTGCGGGCATCGCCCTGCACGCCACAGTTGCCATTCTCGGCCGCGATCCGCCCGCCAAAGTAGGGGCCCGTTTCGACCTCAATCTCCGACGCGTCCGGCAGGCACTGGGTGGCGTGTGCTGAAACTGTACGCCACGAAAGCAAACAAAGGGGAATTACAACTCGCCCGACCAGCGAATCGGCATTCCGGCCATCACTTACATCCCTTCGTCGGAATGACGATCGTCTGACCCTGATTGATTTCGTTGCCCTCCGGCAACGGGCCAGCGGGCAGTGGGTCCTCGGCACGCTGTTGCGCACTTGCGCCGGCCAGCGGCTTCACGTGGAACGAATATTTCGTGGCCATGCGTAAATTTTTCACCAACAACGAGTACTGCTTGCTATTGCTGCGAAGTGGAGCAAAGAGGTTACATCTTCGCGATCCTCGCCGACGGATTGCGCCAGCGGAGGCGCGCGCGCCGCACGCCGCGTCTTACCTTTGATCGTCCTCCGAGTCGTCCTTCACCGTCTTGGAGCGGCACCGGTGGGGGCCCCAGTTTTGTAGCTCACAGTAGAACACGGTAAACGATCGTGCGCCTCGTTCGGTGGGCCCAGCGGCCGTGGATTTTTTCGCTCCCCGACCTCCTCTCATCGCCGGTACACGGCGCACCTGTTCCGCGCTCTCCACCTCCCAGGTTAGGTTGACGGACTTGTAGTCCGGTTCGCCGGCCAGCGATCGTATTTCTGTCGGACGGGCAGAGAGCAGAGAATTAAACTACTTACATACTAATTGGAACACGAAACCCGCGATGTGTTTATTGTGGCTCATTCGGGCACATTAGGATTTTTGCGGTCCACTCGCCGGCTGGCAGTTCGGACTCATAGCTGGCCCATTTCCACTGCGGCCGGAAAATGGGTCGCACGTCGCAGTATTGTTTCGTGAAGATTTGCCCGGGTTTGAGTCGGTTTGGCCATGAACCTGTTGTTTCTATTAACTTTCTACGCGTGGCCATTGTTTGATGACCATCCTGCGAGTGTCATAAATGTTGATTGCACACATCCCCCTGGGGCCGGAGCCGGAACAAGTTTTTGAATCCGATTAGATCACTCCAAAGCCGGGGTTCGGAAACTTTCTACCAATCCTCGGCGGAGAAACTGAACCCCGACCGACCGAAAGGCCATCTTCTGGGTGCCGAAGGCCACGACGTCTGGGGGAGTCACTAATGAGTGATGCTTGGGGCACCGTGAGGCAGGTTCAAGCTAAAGGCTAACCACACACCGGAGGAGGTTAGTTAACTACTCTCTTCTCCACATACACACTAAATTATTCGCATCCGAGAAAGTGGCAACTGGTTTCTGGACAGCAGGGGAAAATCTAAACGGGGTTGATCGCCGTTGACCCCCGCCCGCTGCCCGATCGGTGACTTACGGTCTTCTGGCGAGAGCAATCATTTGTAACGTGTGTGCGCGCAGTGATCCGTTCGCACGGTACTCGCCACTCGCGTGGCTCGTGGTTTTTTTCGCGTGTTATAATGAAGAAATGCAAAACACAGACACAGTTACAGGCAAGCAAAACCGCGCAAACCCAGACCAAATTAGGCCCCATCATTTTGAACGGTTTTTTAAATGGAGGTTCCCGCTACGGGACTGTTCGTTCTCTCAGGAGTCGAAATTCTGAATGCCCCGGTTGGGCCAGTACGGCTATGAACTTGTTCAAATTGTCATCATTACCATTCCCCTGTTCCGTACGCGCTCCCCGGGGCCACTTAGCATACTAACATACTTCCCGATTCTCCTGCGAACCGCCGGACCGTTAGGTCCGACTCATTACACAACAAAACGTTCCCTCGGGAGGAGATGCCGAAGATCACTTTTTTGCGTAAATTGGATTCCTTTTTGCCTGTGTTAGGTTCTCAGTGCCGGGCGAACACAGCGAAGCGATTTTTCATACAACACACTCGCGCCCATTAAGGTTAATCATTGTCAAGCCCGATGTGTGGATACTTATGACCCAAATACACCCGAGACCAACACCCCGGGTTTCGGTACTAAATTCCATTATTTCACTCTCGCCATCCATCGCCATTGAAGCATCGCCGTTTAGCGCTGGTTGGCTGGCCGGCGTAATGGTCGGCGCCATTTTTGGGGTTTGGGTAATTTTGCTTTTCCCACCGCACGGGCACTGATTAGATCAGGTGTTGATTGCCTTCCCCCTTTCGGCCGGTTCGGTCACATTAGACCGTAGTTGGACCGGTAAACGGGTTAACCGAAACCTTTCGGAACACGCCTCGGTCGGTGGGCTTTTCTTGTCTTACGGAAAGATAGGCCACCGGGACGCGGGTCCGCCGTGTTTCTTGTATGTCAAATTTTACTAGAAATAGGGTTAGAAGGACGTGATCACGCGATGATGGATCGTGCGGGGTCTCAGATACAAGCGCGCACTGGCTGGATGCTGGCTACCGTGCTGCTGGCCGACACGACACACCTTCGCGGGTTTCTCCTTTCCTATTCATCACTTTCCCAACGCGGGGCCATTTCCACCGGGTTTCGTTTTTGTCCCGAGTGCCCGTTACAACCCGATGCTGTCTATTGTGATTACGCCCCTCACGCCTAGCGCTTCGTGTCCGCGTTTTGATCCGCGCATGGAACGAAGGCGCTGTCTGATAAAGCCAGATTGAACTTGTCCGACCTACTTCCGGGAGCCAAGCTGAGACTCTGCAAAGAACGCCTCCGGATGGTGGGTGTAGGAAAGAGCTAGGCCAAAGGTGAAATGTTAGCTGGCCACCGTGCGGCCAGCGGCGGTTTTATTGAAAACTTAGCACTTAGTTTCGATGTTGTCGTTGAGTTGATGATGTTTTCCCCGACTGACTTTAGAACCGAAGCGGGCTCCCACCGTGATCCGTAATGACCGCAGAGGGATGCTGCTTCGCCGTCCCTAATCTCTGTGACGAAACGACCAACAACCGTTGTGAACCCTTCGGGGGTTACCGTTGGTTTCCACGCTAGCATTCGCCTTAACGATCGCGCTTGATGATCGCGCTCTGCATCATCCATCGTTCGAAAACGCATTCTGTGGTGTAGATTCAAATTAAAAATGCAGCAACACCACTGTGTTCCGTGTTCCGCTATCGCCATCTCGGAACGGTTCTCTGGGTTCACAGCACAACCGTCAACCGCGTCGTTCCCGTCGTCCGATCCATCTCGCGCGTTAGTAGGTTACAACCGACGGCGGCGGCGGCACTTTGACATTTCGTTCGCGACGCAACGTCGGTTTCCTGGCCCGATGTGAGAACTCACCCCCGGCGTGACGGCCGAATATTCAGGGCACGTAGAACCCGATCCCCGACCGTCTGACATCGGTCGGTCGGTCGGTCTGACACACTAGCGCTCGCAAGCGGCACCGGACTGGTTCGGCAGGAACGACTCAATTAGTAACATTAACCTATATCCGAGCCACGCGTGCAGGCTCGCAGCCCAGCGCAGCATCCCGGCGTGCGCCCGACAGGGACAGAAGCGGACACGAACACCACCACCACGAGGCCGTTTATTCCAGTCCAGGCGCGCTGCGCGATCCCCGGCATGTTACCCGGTGTGCAGCCAACATCAAACCGGTCACTAGACGGCGCCCTTGGCCCAGCGAGAGAGAGAGCGAGAGACAGCGAGCGAACTAGACACAGGAGTGGGCCAGAGGTTAAAGGTTACTCTACACGGGCCCACGGGAACGGGATGAGCCCGGGCGGACCGGGCGGAAAATTGAGGTTGCGAGAGTGCGTCTCATTATGCTACCGGCCGGACCGAACAGAATACGGCCCGGAACATCGGATTCGCACGCCAGGAAACAGTGTCGAAACTATTAATCAACGTCTGCGCAACGCGTCAAATCCAGGCTGAACACGTAGCTCACGTTCGTCTGGCACGACTCTGCACGATCCCGATCGTTCCGGGCGTCCCTATGGGTTAATGGACACTCCCCCCCGGCCCCGTGTTCGATTAGGATTCACTTTTTGGGGCGATCGATATGGGGCGACGGCGCGACGCTCTAACCTCAATGGATGCATAATTTATGTGTCCATTGTGTTACGGGGTGGCCCGGGGCCCGGATAGTGAGATGGTCTCTCACGGTCCCGCCAGCAGCAGCATTACCCGGTAGCATCGGAGATATTACAGAAATTGGTGCACTGCAACCCACGTGCGGCATCGGTGTAATCGCAGCGTCCGCCGTCATTGTCTATCACCCGGCACCCCCCTTAGGCCTTGTTTTTCCCGCCCCGATCATCAACCCTCTTGCGCAAATAGACACGTCGAGGGAAGAGCTCCATGTTGATGCAATCTGCTTGTACTCATAATTCATCCCGGGGCCATCCCCCCGGAGGCGTCCATAGACCCCTCGGGCCCGGGTGTTTTTTGCGCGAAAGCCTTCGCATGCTCCTACATGGCGCACTCACATTGTTTCGCCCTCCGAGCGCATTGTTTGATTAGGTGCATATTTTATGCGGTGGGATCATCCGACGGCGCTCGTTATCGTCTGGCGCTGCCCCGGCGTCTGGAGCTCCACCACCGGAGCGGAGTCATAAATTACAGGAAAAGCCTGTCGGTCGTGTGGTTACTCGCTTCGCCCCGCTCTTGCCTTCCGTGGTCGTGCCGATCGCGATCATCAGTGGGCCCCCGGTGTTACGGCCCCCGGTGCCGTGCCGAAGTACGTTATTCGTTTTTTTCTACATCATAAATATGAGACTGCTACCCATTTTTTTTGTTTTCGCTTCTGCCCAACATTTCGTCCATTGCTTCACAGACCATTGCACTTGATATGCTAAATACGCAGCGCCCGATCAGATGGGCACTGCGGCACACTGGGGCGGCCCCACTGCGGCCGGTGGCTTTCTCCAACCGATTACCAACAGAGGCCTAATAGAGTTACAATGGCCACAACCTTTCTATTCGAGCAGACGTGTCTTATCGGCCCTCCCCGCGCGCACGAGAGAGGTGTTGATGTAATAAAACTAATGTCTACCACACTTGCCGCACCCCGCCGGCCCCAGGCCTCTTCTCAGTCGCGGTGAGGATGAATTAATTATGGTTCCAGAGCGGAACTCGGAATTAACCACAGGCTGAGGCGGACCACAAATTCCGACCACAATTCATAAATAATGCAACAGAATAGGCGGCGGCGGCGGCCGGTCGGTGGGCGGTGGCCCCTGTCCGTCCGTAACGATGAGCAGGCCCAGGGCTGCTCGGCAAACCCATCCCACCCCGGGTCGGCCTCTAATGACTGTTATAATGATGCACCGAAGCACCAGAATTCAGCGCCTTTTGCCCTCGGAGCGGCCACTGCCACTCGTGTCGTGTCCTGAATTTGATTATAGACCACAACAAAAACGGCCAGCCAGCACCGCCGCGAGGTGATCGCTTCCGACCCAGTTCACTTTCCTACCCAGGCTGGCCGGTCGTCCGTCCGGCTCTGGCCACCATGTCCGCGCACTGGGCTGCACAGCTGCAACAAACTGTAACAATCGGTGGCAGGAATCGGCAGTAAACGGCCAGCATCCGTTTCGCGCCGCGTGTGACATGCACAAAACATTACACGTTGCGCATCGTTTCAATCTCCGGTTCCGTTCGCCCAAGGTTTCTATATCCAGGGTGATCCATCAAGTGTTTTAAACTGCCGTTTACTTGACTTTTAAAACGTCAAACGTTTTCGAAGTTGTTTGAAATTTTATTTATAAAGCTGGTACGCCCTGTCACGAATTGGGTCGAGAAGCACCGTTCGATCATGTCGCGTGGCACGTCCAAGGCACACTGCGGTCTGGATCGGGTTGCTGGACGGATCGGGTGTTCCAATTTTAAAACCCCCGGCACACGCAACCACCACAGATCGACCAGGACCAGAATGTCGTCGCCAACAGTCACCACCACCAGGCAGGAGGCCCCGGGAGAAAGCGAAAAGTGGGCGCGATAACCGGGGCTGTGCCTCCAAGGCTGGACTCTGCTATAATTAATTGATGTATTATTTTGCACCAAGGCTGCGCCACGCGTTCCCGGTCCCGGTCCCGGATCGGAGCCACAGCCAGCCCGTGGAGACTGTTAATCCGATCAGAAAAAGGGTTGATTCCAGTTTCTCAAACTGGGGCCGGAGCAGATTCGAAGTAAATTCAAACGGAGGCCAACCGCTGTGTGTGCATGGGAAACGCATATTAATCTGTTACTTTCTGAACCATCGGGCGAAAGGACGAAGGAGGATGTGTTTTAGTTACAATAACGGACCAAATGGACCTGTAAATTGCTGAGACAAGAAAGAAACGCGGTGGCTTTACCCGGGCCCGGTGCACGCGCAACATTTGCGTGGCCCCAGGTTACGGTGCATTCTCTAGCGTCAACTTTCGCAGCACGCAACACCATGCCGCGTTTCGCGCGTTTGGCAACACAAATCCATAACAGCACCATCTCGATATCCAGTTTTGTGCACTGACCGAGCCAAGACGAGTTGAGCTTCGGTGCGGTGGCAGCATCGTTGGCGGCGCGTCTCTCGGAGATCCCGGCCCGGGGTTGACGCGACCAGTTTTGACTACGACGACCCACGGACCCACCTGGCTGGCGACCAGTTCTTCTTGCGCACGCTGCGCTTCTCCCGCGCGCCAACATTCCATCGTGGTGCGGGCATCTTCTTGTTGAATTTTAATTAAAAATCCACCCCGTGATCCGCTGGATCCTCCGGTGGGGTGGTTAGGTCCGCCCAGTGGACCATCAGATCGTAGCGTTCCGAAGGGGGCCCTTTTTAGCAGCGCGGATTGTAATGGATGCAGTCAGTCAGTCAGTCAGTCATCCGCACAAAGTCCGCACTACTCGGATGCAGCGGTGCGTACGATCGTCCGCCCGGCAACGATAGCGATCGTGTGTTCGTGTCCCGAAATTATTCAACCATTTTTCCAATCCCTCCTACAAACGGCTTTTCTCGGGGCCCTGGGGAGAAGAGGTCACGTTTCGATCGTTCATTTACCCTTGTGGTTTACGCGCGCGCGCCATCAATGTTCTCACACACGTGTTACAAATCGGCCACGATCGAAGGCGATGGTGAGGAAAGCTCTGATGCGCCGTGCCCCGCGAGAAAACCCCGTCCAGTACAAATACGTTGAACTTGAACAGTTTCCATCTTTCCATTTTCGTTCTCTCTTCGGAGGCCGGAGAGGCCGTGGAGTTAGACGAGGTCGGTCCGAGGAGCGTCAGTTCCGGTCGTTGGCTAGAGGACGGCCTGTTCTAAGTTCGTTCTTCTTGGGCAGCGAGCGAAGCGTTGTTCTTTCGATCAGCTCCGTTGATCAGAGCCCCGTCCGCGCGAGCCTTGGCGGTAAGATGGCGCGGAATGCTGGCGAAGCGTAATGAGGGAAAGAAACCCCGGGCACTCGTCCCGGCTAACGAAGCCATGTACTCGGGCCGGTACTGTAATAAAATTATGCTCGGAGAAGTTTATTGCTTCAGTGCCTTGTTACCAGAAGCCGCGAGATCGTGGCCTCCAGAGTGAGTGATCGACATGCTTGAGGGTTTTCTTGATGTGTGTGTGTGTGTGTGTGTGTGTGCCCACGGTAGCTGAGCTTTTGTCATCGGCCTCCATTTCGAGGATCGCGCAAATCTCGGCCGACGTAATGTTCATCGCCGGCTCATGCAATGAAACAACTCACTTCTGAAACCATTAAGAAAGTGGCAATGATCCTCCATTCGCCGTACTCCACGGTCATTGGCACTTCAAGCAAGCAACGCGATCGCCTTTTCGATGAATGCGCCAGAGCATTGATGTGTTTTGCAATTATGCTACCGAATTCGGGCGGACTAAACTCGCGTGGCGCTTTAGAACCATTTAACTTCGGCCCCATTTTCCGGAAAGCAATCGATCTCCCGGCTGCCGGCTTCCCGGCACGGCACGAAATGAGGCCCTCCCGGCCCACAATTTATCCCATTTCCGCGTTTATAAACAACGGAATGAGGTCCCATTAGTGAAGATTTCCGATTAAATGTGGCATACGCGCCACAACCGCTATCGATCCGATCGGGCGATCCGACTTTGCTATGGTTTTGATCGGTTTTAATTATAAAACGAAATCTCCTCTTCATCGACGGCCGATAAATGGTGAAACATGCGTTTCCAGTACCCGCCAATACCCTCCCTCTGCAGCATTCACCACGGTTCACGCGGTCCACAAGATGGTGGTGGTGCCGTGAAGAAACGGAAAAAATCGTGGGATGGTACCGTGGTACCCAATTGCAGCGCACTTGCGATCGACGGATGATGCTGCACGGCCCCGGCCAAGAACATCGATCAACGACAACGGCGATCTTTTACCGTTGATCGTTTACGTTTTCCGATTGTTAGTTTGAGGTTAATCAGAAAACGGAGCTTCAGCGGAGCCGTGAAACAAAGGCCAAAGCGAAACTCCCAAACTCCCGGGCCTCCCAGCAGCCATGCACACCCATCGTTGCGGTGGCGGCGGCGGCGGCCACCGCGGAGAGATTGTTTGGTCACGATGTCCAATTTGTCGCTACCGTTGCATGGACCACCCGACACTACCGCCGCAGGCGGACGCAGCAAGATTATCCGAAAAAATCGAACCGAAAACCGTGATGATGCTGTTTCGTTCCCGCCCCGGGTGCCGTGTGTCCCATTGGTAGATTGCATGAGAGTTGTGGAAAAGAAGGGCCATGTATGCTCTTTGTCTAACGTTTTGTTAGAAAACTACAAATTCAAAGCACTGCTCAGACCCCGTCTACAGCATAAATTAATATTCATCTTAGCAAGCAGCGCCCATATTTGGGGGAAGTGCATCAGTGCGAAACAAATGCGGTCTTTAAGGTCGAATAGTTAGCCAGCGAAGGCAACGGGGTTCAATTGATGGCCAACAAATATCGCCTGAATCCTGAACATTCTAAACCCACCAACCAAAGCAACCCGTGGCTGGGTTTTTCATCCAGAAAAACGGCGAAGATACGGTTCAGGTTTAGCGCAGCCTACTACTACACTACTACTGGGTTGTTCTATAACTTTTGCAGTTCAATAACAGAGCCTACATTTATTTTGTTAAGTTGGTAAAATCTTCATATGAACGAATAAAGTACTTTGTACTGAATAAAAAAGGGTATTTCAAACCATAAAATTGTTTTTTTTTCTTATCGAACCGCTAAACTTATTGCCCAGCCTGGACCACCTCAAGAAGCCAAACCGAAAGTTCTTCTGAACTGAAGCAGGACTATCGTCGTCATTTTAGATAGTTGAAGCTCAAACGCGAGTGCCCAATAATTAATTTATTGTTTTGTTTTCCTCCGCTCGAAGCAGGGCGCGATAACAAAAACAATGCGGCGGCCGCGGCAAGGAGGATCCGGTTGAATAGCTGGACGCGTTAACGACACCACACCGGGGACCGGTACACAATGGAATGGCCCACCGAAAAGGGTCCTGGGAACGCGCTTGGGGGGCCGCCCAACACGCGCGCCCATCGCACGTTTATCAAGCCCCATCGGAACCGGCCGAGCATAAAAACAACAAACAACAACCAGGCCCATTCAAGACGACACCCTCTCCGCCCTGACGGTGACTCCGTCTTGTGGTGTCTTGCAAACTAATAACTGTAATCTGTCACACTTACGGTCCAATGCCATCCGCCATCCGGTGTGCCACCAGAACGAGGTGCTGTCCGGGGAATGTTCAATGCATGCGTTGAAGGCACGCGCGCACTCACTGTCACCCGTGCGCGCACTTCCGATGCCTAGTGTTTCGGAACCGGACGACGACGACGACGAAGAAAGGCCCGGCCACGGAGACCGTGAACATGTGAACTGCTTATCTTGGGTTTCAAGTGACGCTCACTAATTGAAGATAATTGCATATAACCCACCACCACACACAGCCCAGCCCAGCTCGTGTTGCGCAACGTCCGATCTTCCTTCGCGATCCCCACCGAGGCATTAAGGCAAAAAAGGGGCCCTTTGCAGATTCTTTCTCCGCCTCTCTTTCTCGTAAAACAGGGCAAAGAATTCAATTTTCTTCATGCGTGTCGAATGCCATACGCGGGACCGAATCCCGTTGCATGATGAATGATTGCGGCGCGCAGATCCCCCATCACCTTTCGTGGTTTCTTGGGAAACACACCAAACGCTTATGTTCTGATGTGAAGAACGAGTGGCAGCGCGGGGAACCTTCGTTTAGCGGGCGCGGGGATTGACCACCGTTAGCGCCTTCCCCGGCTACGAACCCGTAGCTGTTGTGATCGATTTTCGACCACATGTGCGGTTCCTCCGACTGTTTCAAGCGGAAAAAAATCCACGCCCTTTGAATGCTAATGCCGGGGCGTTAGTTATGCCTGCCAGCAGCAGATTTTCCATCCCGAAGGAAAAGCTCCCAACGCCGCCGGAAGAGAATGTGTGTGCGCCCGCTGGCCAATTTATGCGCGCCACCGCGTTCTGGGGCAATTTTGGGGCCACATGGTGGTGCCGTGTTTTTTCCCCCGATGTAATTATGCCATTTGTCCGCGCTACCGGCACGGCACGGAAGATGGGGCCATGTCACTCCGGGAACCTCCGGAGCTCAAGCATATGTAGTGCCCGCCCGGCTGCCCGGTTTTCTTACCGCTAAGCCATTGAACCGTATGCGTATGCAAAAGCATGTAACTCCAACTGATGCGCCGCGGTCTGGGGGCCACGGTCGCGCAATCATGCCACACCGACGAGCGGCCATTAGTCTGTCTGCGCGGTTTGAGTGATTACGGTTACGCACACGCGCACACAATGCAAAGGCTCGCCACGGGGTAGAACAAGGGCCGACGGAGGGCCGAGATTACTTTGCCGAGATGTAGTAATTGCGTGCGAACATCGTAACCTGTTACGATGCCGACAGCGCAGTCACCCGAAGAAGAAATGATCTAACGGGGACGGCCCTCTTCCCGAACCCGATTCCGTAAACGCCATTTACATAAATTAACAAAACACGCCGGAACGGGGATAAATGAATTCGAAGGCCCGAGTATTCTATTCCGTTAGCCAAACATTTGCACACATTCCGGAACGCTTTCGGAGCTTTCGGGTTTTGCTCAGATCGCGTATCGGATCGGAAATTTGTGGAGTTTATCTTATCGTATGCTCGAATCTCACAATCTGCTAGTTTGCGGAACATGGTGGACTTGCATACCGAGAACACATTTTTGGCCGGCAACGAAAAATAATAGACCGCGCACAACCCAACCGGGGGCCCGTTACCACGGCCCAGGCAGCACAATTACCGTCAATTGTTTCACGCGCACTGCCCAATTTCGATAACGCTAGAATCTTCCATGGCGTTAAAAGCGAACGGAAATTAAGCCAATTAATCGCATTCCTTGCCGGAGCGCCAACACCGATATAGCGTCCGATACATGTTCACGGGCCGAATGATTGGGCACTTTGGTGCTGGCTTGCGTATCTTCTCCTTTCGTTTCGTTTCGGCTACCGGTTAGTTAAAGCGAGGAGCTCAAACTATGCCTCGTTCCCTCGGGTAATTAATGCAGAAAGAAAACAATCTCTCCTTGATGAATAGAACACAGTTTCTATCACTATAAGCAGCTCTTCGCTATCGATTTTTTATCAGCCCCATTGTTTGCATACAATCGGAGATTTCCCAAGTGAGTGACTTGAGACTTTCCCAGCTCGATTTTAATCTGCACATCTTGCCTTATGCAGTGCGCGGCCCTACGCCCAACAAGACGCACCCAGTGAGAGTCACCGTCAACGGCGATGTGGAAAGGTTAATGAGTGGAAGGAAAAGACAGACGCCGGAATCAAAAGAAACCTTTAAGAAAGACACTCCACATCAAGAGTCCAAAATACCCGTCCGCAGCCGCGACCGAGAACCTTGAGAACATTCTCGCACAGAGTCGGCGGCCTGGGCCTGAGAAAACAGAGACGGGTCACGGAATACAAAGGCCCAAAGCAAAGCCTCCGAGAGATTCCGGAGTGGGCTCCGTCTGCGGCCAAAAATAAGAGCAGAGCCGATTAATTCACAGAACGGAATGTAGCCGGTGAAAGAGAGCCCAAGAACGAATGCCCAGCGCCCGGTGTGTATATTAGCTCATTGTTGTCCGCTAATTGTGACACACAAGCCTGGTGGCTCTTTGTGTTGTTCCCGGTAGTTGGACCGGCGGCGGGGCCGCTTATGGTGTCCGGAAACGGTACAATTCAAGGTTCAGAGGTTCATTTGACGGAAAGCGCAGCTTACACCTTGGGGCAGCATCCACACTTTGGAGCGGCACATTGCTTCCCTTTTCCATCTAGTAGTCGTGTGCGGTTAAAGTGCAAAGCATCAAGCTCGATTGGGGCGCTTAAGTTTGAGCATTTCGATTGAAAAATTATTGACCGGATCACCGATTAATGGTATGTTTGTATACAGAAACCAGCACTACACTACGCACCGGATAACCCTGAAAGGAAACCACCAAACCTCAGTTCCCAATTCTGGCCCCCACGCCAATTGCTTCTAATTATTGCCATTATCCATCATTTCTCATATTCCGAACGTTTCCCTAATCGGTAATGACGATCGTTATTGTGTGGAACTCGGCGAAATGCAAACCCAATCATTTTCCGGCATCGCTCAATTGTTCCCCGAGGGGGCAACTAACGGAAATGAGGCGGCGTGCAGGCAAAGAGTCTGGAGTCTGCCTGCTATCCCGGGAGCGACTACAGCGAATCTCGCGTATCATCCAGGAGGAGGCGGGGCACTTACCAAAATCTTGAGTGTCCTCTTGACCGGAAACTGCCCGCACCGCGAGCAGCATACTGAACAGCGTGACGCCAACGATAGGAGCGCCCCATCTTCGGATCCTCGAGTTGCACCCACTTATCCGCGCCCGATCGTACGATGGGAAGAACAACATTGCGGCAGAAGAACTTGCGCCACTCGCGCCACACGGATCACACTCGAACTCGGAGCACCTCGGAGCACTTGAACTTTTCTTCGGCGCAGATCTGTGTCAATGGAACCCCACGGAGCGGAACCCGCAGAAGCACCCTTCTTGAACCGCTTGCCTAATCACACGCTTTTACGCTCACTGCGTTCCCACTTTTGCGTTCATTTCTGCGCGGAAGATCCCTTTGACCCTGTTTTGTTGTTGTTCACCACATCAATTGTTTTCAACCCCCGGCCCAGAATCCGGGCTACACCGAAATTGGTTCGCGATCGCCGTGATTGGGTTTCCGTTTCCGGCACGGCTATCTTGGTTATTCGCCCGCAATTCGCCAGTCCGAATCGAACGACTTCAACGATGGACCACACGACGAACCGAGCCGAGTCGCAGCCGAGTGGAAGTTATAAACTTAATAGGGGGAAAAAGAACTTCTAACCGAGAACCGAACGCACAACAAGCGGCTCGACAATCAGTAATCGAACCTTTTCCAGCGTTTTTTCGTTTTGCTTCTCCACAGATGCGATCACTGCGGCTGGCAAGTAATCTTCTCGCCGCCACAGAGGGACACAGATTTGTTCTCAGGCCCGCTGAGTGCACCCCCCGTCGGTCACGGCACGGCACAAGATGGCTAACGAGTCGAAGGCGATCGACGACGATGATGGCAAACAAATTGCTCCCGTCGATGCTTGATACGCCGGCCGGCTGCTGCCTGCTGCTTCTCCGCGTTCCGTCCGTCCGCTGCTGTTGCGTTCCCCCGTCACTGCACAAAGTACTTTGACTTTCCCGACCAACCGACCGTACCACCGGGCTGGAAGGATCCGTTAGAATCCGTCTTTCGACTTCGTCGACGAGCACAACACACGGGCACGGCACGAGCGCGATGATCACGACCAACCGTTCGATCGAGCGATCATATTGCAACTAACCCACGGACCTCGCGCCGGAGCGCACGTTCACGCTCATGTCGCTCAAACTCCACGCTGGTGGCCCCAGGGGCCCGGGGGCCAGGCGTTGCATCGTCTTACTCGCGCGCGCGCGTTCCGGTCGAGAATCGGTCGCTTGCGTCTTGCGCGTCTCTACCGTTTTCCACTGTTTTCTCACTTTTTACAAGAAAACGCACCCTGGCCGCGCCACGGAGGTGGTGGTGGTTTATATTCCGCGTGCTCTCGCTCCGTGATTTGTTTCTCGTTCGCTCGCGCTCCCTCTCGCTTCTTTCTTCCGGAGGGAACGACTTTAAAACGCTTTTGATGACTTTTCTCTGCCCTTTTCTTAGCTGCCTTTTTAAGCACGCGCAAGATGTTCTCAAGATCGCACCAAGATCGAATGTAGCGCGATGTTTGTGTGGAACAAACCTGAAAGTATGGTCTTCTTACGGGGATTTTGTAAAGCTTCGCCCAAAACAAACACAACCAAACAATTGTTGTTGTTCGCAGCTTGTTGTTCAGTTCATTAAAGTTTGAACATCCGATTGCATCCAATTCCGCCTGTCAATTGGCACAATTGTCCACAGTCGAGAATCTGACCCAATGCGTATCGAACCGCTCACTCCCAGATGAATCAAAGCCGGATTGAGGATGTTTTTGTCTCAAAATTAGAGTTGCAAGAAGCACACATAAAATTGCTAAAAAAACTCTAATTGGCTCTCAATCTCGATCAAGCCAACAATATGTCAATCAAATCGGCCTTTTGCACAGGAGATGCACATCTAGCTGCGACCATTTTGAGCTAACGATTGATATGGCCCTTCAAGCCACGCCACGGTACATTGGTCTTGCCGGGAGGTGCACCCGGTACACTACATCAAACATGACGACGGCGGCTTCGACGGGAAAGAGATCAAGCTGCCGGGCGATCTTCGATCTCCGCTTGCGCTGTTCATTAAAGAAAGAAAGATGAAAAAGAATGAAGAGCAATTTTTATCTACCGCCGACTCTCGTACTTACTCGGTGATTGCAGCGAGCGACTGATCCGGATCGCCTCCAATGCAACTCCCGATGCAAAACTTTATGAGATCGATTCGAGACAAACACTCCTAATTCAAGGTTGTGTCCCCCTCCGTAGGGGGCTCCGATGGGCGAAACTTTTTCACCAGTGGCCAAATGCTGTTTCGTTTTTCAATAGTCATAAACCAGCCAAACGGCGTTGGAAGCAACAACTTTCATCTTCTCCGCAGCCGCAGCCAGAGAGGTAGGTGATTATCTGCTGCTATCGTGCTATCATCATAAACGGTAAATAGAACATAAAATTTAATTATTCCGCCATACTGCAATCTTCGCCCGTTCTGCCGCATCTCGATCGATCGATCGGCAGCCTTTCCACTGCTGGACGCCGGACCGTGGGGAGCTGGCTTTCAGTTTTCTCCTTGGCGCGGTGGTGCGCGGCGATGGCGTGCTTGAGACTTGAGACCGACCACGGACAGCTGGTGATCGGCGGCTTTTGCATGCTTTCAGTCCGTCCCGGGCGCACAACGAAAGTAAAACTCATGTTCTCAGCTGTTTCGAGAGGCCAAACCCCACTCACTCTATTGTCCATTTCCCAGCACAAATCAAACAAAACCGAAGAGGCCTTTCGGGTTGGAAATAATTTGTTCTGGCCCCCGGGGACTCGCCGGCCCACCGGGTTTAATTATACCTTGGCGCGTGGAGCACCACTTCTTCGTCAGTGTGAGACGCTGACATTCAAGGCATGAATCAGTTTCTACGCAAGCCTCGCGCGGCGCGGCATTGTTGAAATGGATCGTTCCGCCTTTCGCCAATCTGGCCCGGCAAGCCAATGGCGGTGGCACACACACGTCGGAAAACAGAACCGCCGCCAAAGTACACACATGGCTGGGAAAACCGATAACGGCGCCGATGTTTGTCTAATATGTTTGATATCACTTTCACCACTCGCCGCACGCCGGTGATCGCGGCGGCGGTGATCGGAGTTTCGTTTTCGGACCACCCCCCCGGACCACCTTTTCGGATACTTTCGGAGACGGCCGATTATTGAAATTTCGCCGCCGATTTCAAGGATGGCACCGGGGGAGCTGCGATCGATCGAGCGGCGATACGATCGCTTCGAGCACCTCGGCCGACCAATCAGTTCACGGACGTTTCGTGTGGGGTTATTATCGTACTTTTTGTTTTATTTCCAGCGCTTCGTGGTTTTCACGTTCACTCCGGGAGGGGGGTTCGGATAGAACTAGCCGTATGGATCTAAAACGCGCGGAGGTTGATATTAGTCGGGTTTGTTAATGTACTATTTGCTCCAAAAATACTATTTTTCTCTCGAATTGTTGAAATCATAATACAAGGATTTTCGTGTTAATCTAACCAAGTGACACAAAGTGCTCTTATCTCTCTCGCTCCCTCTCTATGGCAATTATGATTCATCAAATAGATGATCATCGAATTAGTGGTGTTATCCACGATCTCGTTCTGGGCGCCTGATTCCGCTCTCCGTTCCGTATCAGCACGTAGTGTTGGCCGCCCCGTGCGTTTCCATGTGCCCCAGCAGCATCTGCTGCAGGTGGCCCCGCTGGGTACGCTCTTCCGCTATCTGCAGCTTAACCTGTGCCATTTCTTGCTGCAGTTGGCGCACGCATTTGAAGAGTTGCCGCAAAGTGGGAGTCATTTCATCGTACTCGACACCTGACACGCCGTGGACCCGCCGTGCGCCGCAAATAAAATATGAAAAAAGAAAATGGTAAAAACAAAGAAACACAAAATGTAATAAAACCAAAATTACCGCCGACCGCCATCCGGAGTTTGAGAATAAGGTGTGTTCGCAAGTGGACACTGTATAAAGAGGGGCGCGGCGCTCAAAATAATGCGTAGAAAAAGATAAAACCCGGCAAGAGAAATTAAGATTAAACAGATCATCAACCCAGCGCGCACACACACAAAGCAACAGACAAAAATCTCATTCCGAAACCGGCGACCACACGGCCTCAGCGTCAAACAAGAAACGAATAATTGGGTCACTCCGGCCGCGCGCGCCCGCGAGGGAGGAGAATTTATGTTCCACTTTTTAATATGTCTTCCCAGCTTTTTGTGTGTCTCCAAACTTCAAAACACGACCCCGCGAAGCCGGTGCCCAAGGTGTCTCTTGTTATGCGGTTGCTCCCCATTTGGCCTGGGCCTGGGGCGGCGGCACCGTCGACGAGGTCACTCATGGGCGGTAATTATTCACACTTTTCGGAACTCGGAATCCCGGCTGCCCTCGCGCCGCCGTGACTTGTGTTTCACCCACCATTGTTGTGTTTGCGTTCCCCGAGGCCGAACCGGGAGTTTTTGGCCGGCACGGGCCGCCGGGTGGGACACACAAACACACGCTGCTATCATTCGTCTCTATCAGCATCCCGATTCCCAGCGGCGGACCGTAAATAAGCCGTAGGTTGCCGCCGACGTACGACTCTCTGCACGAAACCCAATTAAATCACCGACGACGCTGTTGGTGTCTCCGTCCACGACGTAGCCGATGGTGTTCCAGTTCTTAACAAAGGCGAAAGCATCATCTTAAGCATAATTTTCCTACTAATTACAACACACTCCGAACATCATCCGATGCTGACTAACCCAAAGCTCGATCGTTCGATTAGTCTTTTGAGTTGTGACTTGATCTAACCCGGAACGTAGCGGTGCATTTTCTAATCTAATATCACATACGCTATCGGTTGGTTTGGATTTTTATTACAACTTCGTGTGTTACAGTACACCGACGATCATACGATTGTGCCGCCCGATTCCGCCGCGGCTTTATTCCTATTTTCTCTGGTACCATCTGCTAAAGCAAGCTTTCAAATAATAAATTAATTGTATAGGGCCCGCGGCCAATCCAGTGTTGTGACTGCAGGCAGCAGGCCATCACACCACCACACCTGATCGCAGAGCTGATCGTTCCCTGATCAGCAAGGCCACGTGTCACGTTAACGATGACGCTTATCGATGATGGTGGTTACTGGGTGGATTGATGGGCGTGATCGAGATGGTTTTTGGCATCGGTGGCGCATAAAAGAACAGAAACATAAAGGTCCCAGCATCAGCACAGAGAATTTACGCCACTCTTTAGCGTGTGGGGGCACCACCGTGGGGGGGCACCCCACAAAACGGTTTCGGTTTAGTACGAGCAAACAGTAACTAGTGTATGGTTTATGCTAAGCACTTATTAGCGAGGGGAAGTCTGCTTGGTGGATGCTCCGTGTTAGCTTTGCTAGTGCATCGGCGCTTCCGGATTGTAAAAGGCTAGAAAAGTGTGTATCTGTGTGGTTGTATGTGTGTGTGTTTATAGTGATCACCATTGGTGGGGATCACTCGTGCTCACGTTGTTGTTGAAAAGAACCCGAACAAAAAAGAGGAGCGACCATTTAGCGACTACGGATTTCACCGACCCTATCGGTGGTGTTGCCAGTAAAACATCCACAGTTTGTTGCAACACGAGACCGAGTTCCGGGATGTGGTGTCGTCGCCCCGCAAGTTTGCGTCCTCCTCGTTCAGGACACTGCCATCCCGATCGTCGTCGTCGTCGTCATCGTCACCGCCGAGGCGCCGAGGGCCTCCTCCATCGACGCCATTGAGCTGCGGAGTGGACCGGCGTAGCTGCGATATTTTCGAGTTCCGGTTTAGCCCTTGCGCCGTCTCGAACGATCGGTTGAGCCGTCGATCGTACAGCGACGAGGAAACGCTACCGGTACTGCCGTCGTACCCACTGCCACCTTCGGGTGCCGGTGGCGGAGGGCTTGTCTCCCGGTGTTCCGGCGGTTCGTCCTGCTCGCGACTTGCCGACCGGTGCTGGTACCGGTGCTGGTGCTGCAGATGGTGCTGATGGTGCTGATAGAGATGCGCCTTCGGCGAGTTTGCATTCGTCCACACCGTTTGCTGCTTCGAGACGCGCGACAGCAACGGGGTGTTGGTGTTGGCGTTCATAAATATGTTATCGTAGTTCGAGCCGGACCGCGCAATCGGATTGCAGTACCCGGCGGCACTCGTTTTCGGTGCGTTTTTGGAGCGCGATCCGACGACGACGGCCGGCCGAACGGCCGATTCTTCCGAGTGCGAGCGCCACTCGGTGCTACCGTAGCCCCCGATCGAGTAACGGGCACGTTGCTTTTGCTTTTGCGCCTGGGCCAGTTGGTACTGCTGGTGCTGCTGCTGCTGATTGTGAGGGCCGACCGTAAGGGTGGCGATCGATGCCGCGTACAGATTGAAACTGTTCGGACTCGCTTCGCGCCAAATGTGCGACGAGTTGATGCTGTTCGTCGAGGTGTGCGTACGGCTGTTCTTGATGCCACCGCTGCCCACGGCCGCCGGCAGATAGGAGGACAGGGACGAGCACGCGAACAACGGTAGCTGCGGGTTGGACGAGGAAAAGTGTTTGCTCGTTTTCAGCTTTCCGCCGCGGATCGGCAGACAGGGCGTCCACGGCAACAGTGCTGTATCGTGTGCGTGCGTGCGTGTGTGTGTGTGTGCGTGTGCGGAGGCCACATTTTCCCCAGATTTAGCAACCAACCAGAGGAACCATTTTCCGACAATGGGACATGGTTGGTAAAAATGTTGGCGCACCAAACGCCCCCCCGAGGCCCGAGCATATTCGGAGTCGAGTGGAAGAGAAGAAAGAACACGATAAAAGGTAAAACAGGAGAATATCCTTATCATTTCATTTACAACACGCTTGTGCAAAAATGGGGTATGCAAATGAAAACGAAAAACAAAGGAACAACAAACGTGCCCAATGCCGCCCGGTGGCTTCTAAACTTCTCTCTCTCTCTGTCTGTCTCTCTGTCGTTGGGTCTTCAGCGTGCGGCTTGGTGGATTACTCGGTGGCACACAACACAAAGTGTTAGCAAACTTAAATTAGAAGCGCATAATGCAGCCCATGCAGCCACTCGCCGGGTGGGGGAAAAGAAACTATATTCGGGGAGGAAAACGGAAACATAGCAGTAACAATGCAACAAAAAATCATTCCAAGGTTTCAGAAAAGCAAGCGGACACTACGATCGGAGCCGTGGTTGACACCACCTACCTGAGTGCATCGTGTTGCGCGAGGTGCTCTGATAGGCGGCACAGTACGCCTCGATGACGCGCAGCACCAAAGCGTCCTCCTCGTACGTGGGCGATAGCTTGGCGCTCGGGCTGAACGACAAACTGTGGTGATGAGGATGATGATGGCTGGCACCGTCGGAATTGTTGAGCGAACCGCTACCACTGCCAGCACCACCGCCATGGCCACTACCTCCCCCAACGCAACTCCCAGCGGCTCCACCGATGCTTCCGGTGATGCTTACGCTGCGTCCGGTTCCGCCACCGCCACTGCCACCGGTCGCGATCGAGCTGAGAAACGCTGGACGCAGTGGAGGAGACGGTCTTAGGTTGGTGATGTTCCAGTTAGCTGCGCGATACAAAAAAGAGTGGAGGACATTAGCGAAGGACGAAGGATTCAAACCGTTTGGCCGTGGCTTGGTTTGGTTGTGGTCTTGCCTCTTTCCGAAAAATTTTTTGGACTTGCCACCACCACCGGCACCAGGTTTGCCTCGGGACGGCCCGCCGTGCTCAGGGAGCTCTGGGAAGGTAACAGACTTGGATTCGGTGGATGTTGCTTTAGTTGCTGTTGTTGCTGCTGCTGGACCACCTGATTGTAGCTTAGGTGGTGGTTGAACGATTGGCTGCGTTTGTGTTGCGACATGTGCTGCACGATGCTGGACGTTCCGCTTCGGGACGGATGGCTGCTCCCGGTGGTGCCGGTGCTGCTGGTTGCCGGGGCCGGTGGTGACATCTGAAGTGACGACAGAAAGCATACGGGTCATTAGCACGGGGCCACTTCGTTCATGTGTTCTGATTGAATCATGCCATCAAACAAAGGCACACACACACGCTGGGTGAAGGTTCAGCCAATCTCGCGTGGACATTCATCTAGTCAGCGAAGGCAACCAACCAGGCATCTAGCAACCAATGATGAGCACGAAAGCATTGATTCAGAATTTGTTTGATAGAAATATAGACCTGATCCAGACCATAAATCTGGAAATCATCCGAAAAGAATATCCTTCGATACAGTGGGGATTTATTGTCCCGATAAGCTAGATCCGATTTTTGTGGTGTTGAACCAAACCGTGCCGTGCATGCTGTGAGTCCGTCCGTTGGGTAATCTCAGGCAGTGACAGCCTACTCCAATGGGGTGGAATGATTTGGGGTGAAACAATGTTTGCCGGACGAACATGTTTGCCGGCACATTATGACGAAACTCAGTTTTGCAGGGCTGGTAAAAAAACAAGAATAGTTTGCAAATCTTTTTAACCAAGAACTGAAAATTCTATTGCCACTCCCAAAACAACGCCATCGTCGGATGCGTTCAAGGACATTCATTGGTTGCTAGATGCACCGTGTATGACCGTTCTCTGCGACCATTGCCGACTCGATGAATGCCACGCGAATTATGAGTCACGCTGGTCTGCCACAGAAAGCAATGAAAGGGAACCGGCGGCGAAGGCGTGTGGTCACCAGCTTCACTCGGACGCCGAGGATCACTCGTGGAACGGGGCGGGGTCGGAAAGCGAAATGAAATGCTCTCTACACAGGATTAGTAAAAGGCTTTGAATGAAGGCTCTTTAATGGGGCTCAGGCAGTGCGCTAAACGAAACGAAAATAATAAACCAACTTGCTGTTGCTTGCTGCAGAGCACAACGATCACGAGAAACAACAACAACGCAAATGAGCAGTGGAAGTGAGAAGTGTGTGAGAGAGAGCGCGAGATGTTTGTTCGATCACTCGATCACAAGAAGCCGAATAAAACCGAAAAAGTAGTTTAATCGCTGTTACACTATCGATCACCAAATATGTGGAAATGTCTATCCAAACCATAACATAATGAGCAATAAGTAAAACGATCACAACAATCAAACAACCAAAAAACGAGAGAGAAAGAGAGAACGACTTGGGGACGAAAACTCAGCCAAACAAAAGCAAAAACAAAAGGGAAACACTCTTGCCTGAACCCCGAGCAGCTTCAGTGGTGGCGTTGGAATTGGAGGAAAGATTGGGAGCGATTAAGACACGCGGTTGTTGCGGCTGATGATGCTGCTGATGCTGCTGCTGCTGCTGCTCCTGTGGCCTGTTGTTGGTGATCGTGACCCGACGGTGTGGCAATAGTGGGCCCGACGCAGGTGGCAACTTCAACGGTTCGTGGTTTGGGGTGACAATGAATATCGGAAGCTTCTCTTTCTTCCACCAGTGAGCATACAGGCCCGTTTTGTACGTTACTCTATCGTCCGCCAATGCATCGTCGACGCCCGGTTCTCGGCCCGTGAACGACGCGCGATCGTACAGATTCACCACGATGCGACTGCGGCCACAGTAGTGACGCGGTCCGAGACTCGCGTGCGGCGACAACGGTGCCACCGAGAACGACGAAACACGATCTTCACTCCGGCTGCGTACCGACCGGTGATCGTTTTCAACCCGCGCACCGGATGATTGCTCTATCGTCTCCCCATCAACCCGCTGGTCCTGCGGCAAAGTGTCCTGCGCCGAGTTATGAGAAGGAGGCGGCACTTTAGGATGGTGATCGTACTGACCACTGTCGGTGAATTCGAACTCACTGTCCCGCAGCAGTGCAAAGCGGCCCAAATTGTGGCTGGATCGCGATTGTCGCAAGGACGAAGGCGTCGAGCAGCAGCACGATTCCGGTTCCCCGATACCGGGACCAGTGCTCGTCGATTCTTGCCGTACGCTAGCGTCGCTTATTGCACGCTGCTCTGCATAATCACAAAGAAGAAAATCGGAACCGGAAAATTTAGGCGGACCGTCGGGCGACGAGATCGTACAACTACCGGCCATACCTGAGTCACTCGAGTGGGGGCTGTGGCCGCGCGAGGAAAAGCTACAAAACCGGCACTTCCGGTGGTGATTGTGGTGGTGGTGGGTTTGTCCCAACCGCCTCGGGGTCAATGCCCGGGCCGTGCTCTCTAAATCCTCTCCGTATTCCTCGCTCTTATCACTCAGCACGGTACGGCTGAGGTCACCGGAACTGGGATTGTTATTGGAATCAACGGCGTCCTGTGCACTACCGCCGGGTGGCACCGCCAATTGTCCAGTGCCGGCCAGTTGCACGTACTGATAGCTAACGCACCGTCTTGATGGCGCTGCTGTTCCTGCTGACGGTTCGGTTTTGACGCCACACTTTTGATTCGATTGGTCGCTGCTTTCGGTGCAGTGTGAAGCATCGTCCTTGCCTTTTCTATGATGAGTCGGATTTAGCACAAGTTTTTTATCGGAATTGAGTGAATGCTTACGGAATGGAGACTGCTCGCGCGACAAACACCCAACACTGGGGCCACCATCCGCCGCCGGTGTAAAGTTGTACAACAACTCGGCCGCCATCGCGTCCGGCACCGGAAGGACGGTGGCGGGAAGCTCGAGCGAACTGGAATGCACGCTGCTCCGATCGGTCCGGCCGTTCGTCGCCGGTGCCACCGCCTGACCATCGTCTTTCCACGTAGGAATGTATATTTCGGTTACCGACGAGCTGTTGAACCGATTGCCCACAAAGTACGTCGGCATACTGTGCCGTTCCTCGGCGATTGTTTTCTCCTGCAGCGAGTGATTGATCCGCAGCGACTCGTCCAGGTTCAGCAGATCCTCGCACGCCATTCGCCCGTGCCTGACTCGATGCTCGAAGCTGGACACCTGCGACTGTTCCGAGCACTGCTGCTTCAGCTCGCCCAACAGCAACCGAGCGGTGGACGTATGAATTCCCGACGCTCGACTGGAACCGCCACGCGGATGCGACCCGCCGCGGCTCTCAACGGAATCGTGGTCATTCAGCCGCAGGCAAGGGACGGCAACGGAGCCAATCATTTCGGAGCTGCGATCATTCGTCGCGTCCGCATCATTCGTGCCAACTTCCGCACTTTGTTCGTAGGTGAACGATGCGCAAGTAGCGCTCTCTGGATTTGAACTATGTCCCGATTTGTCCCGTTCAGTGTAGCTTTCGTACACCGTACTGTCCGCGCTGCACCCTTCATTTTCGTCCCTGGCTTTCCCGGCAAAAAATGTAATCGTTTCGTAGGCCTCGTCGTCCGCTTCCTCCGCGTAGTCCAGCGCATTCTGACGCTGCAGATTCGAGCGATCCATCGAACACGACGACGATGCACACGAACCAGAATCGGAACTCGAATCGGACGCGTAACTATGTGTTGGTGGAGCCCGTTGCTTATTCTGCCGATCGGTACCGGCCGAGTCGGGTGACGCTGTTGGTGCTGCTACAGTTTCTTGCGCTTGTGCAGCGGCCTCTTTTTCTCGCCTTTGCATACGGGCGGTCGTCTTATGGCGCTTTCGGCGCATCACGACCTCACTCCGGTCGTAAGCTTGTGTCACTTGCGGGTACAGTAGAGCCTGCACGACGTAGCGCGATAGCTGCCCGGCACGGAACAGTCGCCGAAAGTAGGCAGTTAGCTGAGCGTACGGTGCAGTTGGCGGATAGCTTGACGGTGGATAGGTAACCTCAAACTCGGCACCGTAGCCACTGTACCACTCCCCGTTGCCACCGTACGAACACACCGATACACGCGTACTATAGCCACGCGAATCAAGTTCTAATTGTTTGCGCTTTGCGTTTCGTGTGCCGCAAAGTTAAAGGAAGATTTAAAATGAAGGACAGACAGACAGAGAGAGCGGGGGGGGCAAAGGTGAACGTAGAAGATGCCACCCAGCGGGGTCAAGCAAATGATTGGTCCAAGGGAAAAAAGGTGACGATCAACAGAGAGAGAGAGAAAGAGGGAGAAAGAGAAAGAAAGAGAGAGTGGATAGAAGAAAAAGGAAAATAAAACAGAAATAACATAAATTTGAATGACCCCAAAACGGTTGGCAGCATCAACAGTAGTCGAAAGACCTTCCAAAAGGCAACAAAGTGGTGGACGGACCAAACGGCGAGTTATTTCTGTTTCAAGACACCACGTTCCAGGAGGGAAGCGGACTGTCTGGCCACACCGCGCGCAACAGCGTCCTGCATGTACTTACGTGTGGTGGAGGCTGCGGTATATTAACCGCCGAGCTGCTAACGTTGCGCTTCAAATCGGCCACCGCGCTGCCACTGGTCTGTTGCTCCGATCCCGCACTGCTGCTGTGGCCCGACTTTGCACCGAGCAGCTCGACCCAACGATTCGCTTCCGCTGGCCCTTGGCACACGGCAACGATGCGATCGATCAGCGGCCCACTGATTTCAAACGCGTGCTTTATTTGGTCCGTGTCGTCCAGCCGGCTGACGGTGATGCCCGTTAGTGGCAGCTTGCCCTCGTACTTGAACGCACTCATCCGCTGGCTGACGCTCAGTATCAGCAGCGTTTGCGGAAACAGCACCAGGTAGCGATCTTTGTGCTCCGGTCCGACGGCAACACTGCCCATGTGCAGGATGTCGCCCAGCGTGCTCAGTTCGGCACCCTGCCAACCACGTACCGGCCCGGTCAGTATCTGCAGCTCGAGCTCCTTCTGTCGCCGTGTGGCCGAACAGGACGACGCAATATCCTTGTACACGGCGATACTGCGCTGCGTGTCACCCCGATCCGGGTGTCCGCTTTCCATGTGCCGCTCGAGCTCTTGCAGTATCGCGGCGTACTTATCGACCCGTCGGAAGGGCTTCGACAGCCCCGTAGTTAGCACCAACAGACCCGGCTTGGCGGCTCCCTGCTTTTCCATGAACACATTCAACTCCTCGCTGGACCCGGGAATTACAGTAAACTGTTAGAAGCGACCCCAGAAAGCCATCCACAAGCCAATAAGTGCTTACCGAAACTTATCCACTACTACAATGGCTCGGGGATGGGCGGCACAGTACGCTTGGTGCAGCTTTTTCATCGTCGGCGCCTTCGAGAGAAACGTTTTCCCCACTCGGTCGTTCGATTCCTCGAGCTCGAGCAAGAACTCTTCGTGCATTTCGACCACTTCGACAAAGTTGCACATCAACTGCGTGTACTCGCTGGCGGAGAGGCTACAAACAAAAGGAAAGGACGCATCCACCTTCAGTGGCACAATGAGGCAAGGGTCGGCACAGGGCACTACTTACATTTGACTGGTCTCCAGTGGTTCGAGGAAATTCTCAACCATCCCGCGCAGTTCGGCAACGTGCGCCTTTTCGCTTTCCAACAGATCACGGTACACCACCGACCGGAACGCTTGGATTTCCTCCGGTGGTCGTATCGTTTCCGACAGGGGCAGTGGACCTACAAAGGTTTCGCAGGCCGTTAATGGGAAACGCTCATACAGAAAACGCCCGACCGAATCCTACCGGCATATTCCTTCACGTAGTTGCTCGGGAACCACCCGGTCTTATCGCCGAGCGTTCCTTCCCACCAACCGCCCTCTTCGCGTTGTGTTAGAGTGATGATTTCGCCCTTCTTGAAGCACAGCTCATCGTTGTTGGAACCCTTGAAGGAGTACTGTGCCTGCACGGTGATCGACGAAGTGTCCATTGCGTGTCCTACGGAGACGGAAGCAAAAACAATTACTTAGCCATCACACATTCCACACTTGTTCCGCGTGCGATGAGGTCACCCAACAACCCAACAACCCTTCTTCGTAATACGTTAAGTAATCCAGCTTCAAACAGACAGATCGTATTACAACGGGCCATACCGGGCCATACAAAAATAGTCCATACGCGGTCGCAGAAAGGCAACAACACGAAGAAAAAGTACCACCACTGGTAATGGCCTGTTTTTAGTCCTATCAGCATGACGCACGCAAGTGATCGCCGCGGTGAAGCGGTCTCAGTTGTGGAATTTGGGCATAGCGATTGAACAGAGATGATACTGATTGAAGGGGGGTAAAAATGAAAATCCGTTTCACATTGATAAAGTACTCATATTTATTGCCATTATTTATTTACAATTTAGTGACCGCGCGATCACGCTGATCGCGCGATCGTGCAGTGATTGTGTACGAAATAAATCATATACTTCCAGTGTTGCCCGACCCGCCCGCCCGGACGCCGCCGCTTATTAAATGTCTCATTTCAGTTCGCCCATCCTCGGTTATGGCACACTTCATTCCCGCAATCCGCGGTTTATTTATAACAAGCTAGATTTATGATTCGTGAAATTTTCTTCGCCAAATCGCGTCGGTCAACGGAGCGCGGCCAGTATCCTTTCTGGCGACGGTCGATCGATCGATCGGTTTGAGCCGGGTTCGATGATCGCCGCGCGCGATTGCCAGAGCTCATGCCGTTCGTTGGAGATGTGTTCGATGACCATCACTGGCCTTCGTCGCCGTCGTAGTGCCCGCCGTCGCAGACGCATTGCACATCGTTGACTATTGCGAAAACACGAAAAGATATATTAAGATTATCACCATGATAATGTACCAAAGAAGCACCACATAGTTCTGGTTCATCGCCATGATCACACACGATCGCGCACAGTTGCTTCGTTTTCGAAAAAATCCTGTCCGCCTGATTATTCACGGGCGCGTTAGATGATAAACGGCAAATTGTGGGGTAGCAAGGATCGCCAGGTTCACTGCCGTCGCCGCACCGACTTCACCATATGCAGCCAGCCACCGCACCTGGGGGGGTCCTGCGCACAATGCTGCGCGCCCTGTCGTTTGAATAGTTCTAAAATTATTCGTTTCCTCTTCCGACCTCTCTCTCTGCTGGGCTGGGCTGGCGGCTCACACGCACGGATTAGAAGCAGATTACTGGCTTTCAGATTTAGCATCGTCTCTGCAACAGAAAAACCAAACAAACGGAAACGTTGCTGGCTTTCTTCCTGCACGCCCCAATGCAACGACCAAAAACTTACGCCATCATGTACTACTGCCGCCACCGAGACACAGGCGCACCTCGTATTTCATAACGATCGATTTCCGCTGCAATGCCCGCGCACGGGGTCCTGGACTTGAACGTTCTCACCTCACGGTCACCGTAAAAGTCAACCGAATCCGCGGGAGCCGCCGGACCGACACCGCTCTCTACCGTGCAGAATTCTGCATCACCGCGATAGGGCACAATCGCTACTGCCGAGGAAACCCTAGCCCAGCATTCGCCGTGCGCTGACGGCGACCGTCGTCCCGTTATTTAAAACGGCTCAAAAGTTGGCAGAACTTTTTGAAAGAGAGCAAAAAAAAAAGGTAGTTTCTCCTTACTGGCTGGCTGGCGGCCGGTGCGCACGATCTCCTGACGATCTTCGGCCTTCGGTACGGTCATCAGAAAGGCGTCACGTCTACCAAACGACGGACGTTACGCAAAAATACTCCCGCGGGTGCGAGAGGTGCAGGTGTTTTCAACATGGTTATTATATTTCAAATACGTTGCCCATTGCCCTGCCAGCTCATAAAAAACAACAAAATTGTTGGGAGATTTGCAAAAGTAGTACCAATTAGTTTGCGCGGTTCTCGACACCTCGGCATTGCATACTTTCTTGAACATACTTCTTCGGACGATCAAATCACGGATCGAGTGTGGGAACTTTCGAACCGACGAATGTGTGTCATTTAACAGTAAAATATGACCGCATCAACGGGTGAGAAGCTTGCGCCCCGGAATAATTCATTCTCGTCAACATTGCGCGCTCTGGCATTGCTCCAATTTGGGAGGTAAATGAATCTCATAAACAAGTTGGCCTTAAACGAACCGTGCTAGTGCTCTCTCTCTCTCTATTGATTGTTGATGTCGGTCTCGGTGGGGCTTGGTTAGTGAAATTGCCCCTTTAAAGTGACATGATATGGAATTGATTTATCCATCTTGAAACGAAATTCCGTCAAATCAGGGAACAACATGTTTACACGGGTTGGCGCATTGTTTATTTCGTTGTAAGCCTTAGAGTAAAGGGGATGCACACACCAAATACGTCGCATTGAGCTGTATTAATTTCATTTTTGTTGCAAATGCCATTTAGCATCCCAACTAAGCTTGCTACGATTGCCCCTGTGCCGATGGTTGGTAAACAAAAATCCATTTGAGACGATCAAAGCACTCTGTGGGGTGGCTTCGTTTCTCCGCGCTCACCAACAAGGTGGCACCAATCACGCCGCCCGCCCGTTGGTGTGGACAGGGAATCGTTCACCACGCGGAGAACAACGAAAATCATCTCACACCCATTTTCTCACAGCGTAGCAGTGACATTCAAGATTCTGGGCGGATCGCTCACGCAGCATCCACAAGCCGTCCGTTGCATTGTGGCTTCGCGTTTCATTCGCTACGCACTGCAGACATCGCGACTCCCGGCACTCCGGGAGAGGCGAGCCGGACTTTTCTCGCACGGATTTTATGAACCTTCGTGCGTACCCCTCCAACAGCGACCCTTTTCACAGCGCCTTCTGCGCGGCCGATAGACCGATCTAGGGGACGAGCGCTTCAAAGATTTACCACCATTCGGCGGCTCTCGATCGTCGTGGTGCTATAAATAGAAAAATAAATTTCATGGCGACACACAGAACCCCCCGAAATGTCCAACGATCACCATCCGACAACTACGACGACGACGGCTGTGTTTCTTTTTCATCTGCGATCCCAAACGGCAGCAACAGCGCGCGCGACATGTGTGAATGTTTCGGCGAAAGATCAAGGCTTCCAATGGCTGCTGCGCTCTGCACCTGACGCTTGTTGTTATCAATCGCGTTCAGTGCAAGGTTGACTCATCGATTTATCACCGCGTACTGCGATGGAAAACACGACGCACGGCACCGGAAGCAAGCGGACGGAGGACATTCGCTTTGTGCCCCAGGACACACATTTGGCCTTTTAGACATTCCGGACCGTCCGTTTCTCTCCTCTTCGCTCTCGCTCGTGGTTCGAAAGTTCGTAAAGCAAATACATAAAATATTCCCATACTCAGATTTATAATTAGCATCACTTACACAGGAAAGAGGAAAAGCCGAAAAATTCTCTTTCACCCGAAACCGTCTTCCGAAGGATGGCAAGATCACTCTGCTTCCCAAAAATATTTTCCTCGCTCCCTTCGTCTCGCACACTCACGTCGCCGTCCGGTGTCGAAGAAACCCTGTACGCCCTCTGTGTTCCGTGTGTGGTTCTTATGCTCTGGCCTTTTTGTTCTTCTTTTCTTTCTGTTACTCTTCGCGGTAGGATCCTCCGAAAAGTGCACTCAGCATTCACCAGCGACCAGCAGCAGCAGTTTCATCCTTGGAGCCAGAGCTTCGAACAGAGGCACGGCAAACTGTGACCTCCGTGATGCGTCGGGGCGCGGACAAAAGAACGTAATCGAAGCGAAATCAAGAATTGGTATCACAGATCGCGGAACACCACTCACAACAAAACAAGCAGGTTGCGAACTCCTGCCCACTACGAAGCGTAAAAACTAAAAGGGCAGAACATCATTTTTCGACCGAGTACACCGCCGCACCGCACACACGAGACTTATTTCTTTCCACCGCGGATTGTGTTTGCGACTCTTGCCCGTTTTGTGCGATGAATCTCGCAAGACAGCTGCTCAGGCTGTCAGATCGTGCTGTCAGTAGAGATGCAGGCTGCAGAATCTGTCAAACGCGAACCAAAACACAAACACAGTAGGCGATTCCGGGGGCAGTTCTGCTTCCAGTTTGCGGCTCAAAATGACCGCGATCGACAAAATACAGGCTCTCGATCTGATCGAAAGAGAACTTATTCTGTGTCTCCAAAGCGCCGGTAACAGCAGTTGGCCCGGCCGGGTCGGGTCACCCTCCGTTTTGTGTCGCTTAAGCTCCACTTTTTCAGGTGCGGCACTGTTGGAGCTGAGCAAAGAGAAAACGAGCCAGAAGGCAACGGAAACGAACGTGAACCAATTCCTGAAATCGCTGAACAACGTCGAGTCGAAGCTGTCCGAGCAGATCAACTACCTGACGCAAGTGTCCACCGGGCAGCCGCACGAGGGTTCCGGGTACGCGTCGGCCAAAGTGTTGCAGATGGCGTGGCACCGCATACAGCACGTCAAGTCGCGCATTAAGGACCTGGAAGAGTGCAAACTCCGGTACATACAGAACAACCGTATGCCAGGGAACCGGGTTGGCCAAAACACTGCATCCACCACCGCCGGAGTAATGCTCTAATATGCTCTGGTTTCTTTGCATCAAATAAAAGAGGCGCTCATTTTATTTTCATCATATATCCGCTTTCTCCTTTACGTCTGGCTCTTCAGACTGGCCAATGCCAAAGAACTGGCTCGACACCACGTGCCTCACGCACTGCAGCAGCACGTTTCGCTCGTGCCGGATGTCCGAGTCCAGCAGCTTTTCCAGCATGGTGTTTTGGGTCGATCGCCGCAGTTTCGAGTAGTCCAGCAAGAACTTTTTCGTTGGCCGCTCGCCGATGGCATCACTTGGCTTCCCGCGATGCTTTGGCTTGCTGCCTTGTGGGTCTTTCTCCTCGCTCCGTTCTGCTACCATTGGTGCCGCTGTCGGCGGCACCTCCTCTCTCTGGCCATCATCATTTTGTTGCCCTTCGCCAAGCACCTCCGGAACATCCGGTTTCTGGGCAACGATGCTCGGTTGTTTCGTTTCAATTGAGACACTGTCTTCCCCATCTTCCGATGTGCTCGCACTGTCCGAACCGTAGGCTCCTAGCATACCGAGCGCGTTGCTGCTTGCCGTTGGTTCCCGGTAGTCCTCCAGAGCGGCAGTGCCGGCAAACGCTATCCTCCCGGTACCGGAGTCTTTCTCTGCGGGGCACTTATCGGCCACCTTCCCCCGTCGTCGACGTTTCTGTCTTTTGGAAGCAACGAACGGTTTGTCGTGTTGTGTTTCATTCGCCCCGGGCCGCTTTGGAAATCGTTCCTTATTTTCCTCGATCCGCTCCCCACGCTTGAACCGTTCCTCTTGGGCCTGCTGTCGGACAATAACGTTCTGCTTAGTGGGATACCGTTTGCGACGTTCTTCGCGCCACCGTTCAATCTCTACGTTCGATGGTGGCTTAGCGATCGCTTCCGTAGCATCCGGGCGATTGGCCCCGTGCACCTTGTGGACGTGTTTGTTCATCACCATCGGATGGCCAACGAATGTGCAGCCCGCCACAGCGCAGGGCTGGTGCCGATCGAGATGTTCACGGTACTCCTCTTCGTTTCGGCAGTTCACATCACACCCGGCGCACCAAAGGTTCCAATCGAGGCGAAGCAACTCCGGAACCACATCTTTCTCGAGCCCTGGTGGGCCGCCTCGTGGTGGCTGACCGCACCGAAACGGTTGACGCGGTTGGGAGGGATGACCATTGTAGCCACCGGCGGGCCGCTTCCGTGAGTTGTGACGTTGAGCTGGCAAATACTGCGGTGGTACGGTCGGTCCTCGTGGCCCAAACATAGGCGGCGGTTGTTTATCACGTGGCAGCAACATTCCGGTCGGCGTTGAAAAGTGAGGATTCAAATGCCGATTGTAGCAATCGAGCGATTTTTGTACCTCGTCCTTAAATTTGGGGCCCGGGAGCCGAAACTTTTCGTTCTTTTCTTGCGCCATGCTGTCGGCGCGACACGAGCACGTTTTGTGTTTACTTTCGGTTCAGGCGCGATCGTACGGAGCCGAAGATCAGTTTATGTACTTCCCCAAACGCACCATGAAGCAATAATAATGCGTTGAATGAAGCTTTATAATGGAGGTATTTGGGAATAATTTTGATAATACGCAGCAAAAGATTCGCTAGAACTTTATTGTGACAGCAGAAAGAGTTTAAATAGCATTTTTCGATTTTTATTTCGTTTCCTTCCAGCAAACAAAACTCGCTCGACTCGACCACTTTATACCACTTTTGACAGCAAACGTCATTGCGCTCAACGCAATACCAGTTTCGATGGCGCTTCAATGTTTACCTGCGCAGCAATAGTTACTAACGATTTTGCTGTATTTAACGCTTCACCGTGACCAATCCAAATACTATACACGAACCGCGACCACGAGCACACTATGCCGGATATCGAGGAACCTTCAGTCAAGCCGGTGAGCGATGAAAAAGCGTCTCCGAAACAGACCACCGAGCGCAGTGCGTCACCACCGCGGGAACCGTCGCGCGAAAGCAGCGCGAGCCCGGAACCGAACCGGGTGAAATCGGTTGTAAGGCGTCGTACCGAAAGGAGTGAAGATGGTGAAATCAGTTCCGGCCGTGATTCGCGTTCGCGATCCGCCTCCCGAAGCGATCGGAGAAGTGAGCGTCGCCGTGACCGCAGAAGCCGGTCACGGCGTCATCGACGATCGCGATCCCGCTCCCGGTCGCCGGACCGTTCACGTCGATACGCCCGGGGTTACCGTAGAAGAGATCGCACACGATCCCGAACACGATCTCGATCGCGCTCCCGTCAAAGGGCGGATCGGCGAGAGGATGCCTCACGGCGCACCAAAGCCACCGGTGGTAAGGCGGAAGGTGCGCTCGATCGCAAAGAGGAAGGTGACGAGGCGTTACTGCGCCACGAAAAGCCGGCCATCCGGAAGACGGTCGATCTGCTGACGTCGAAAACGGGCGGTGCGTACATTCCGCCGGCGAAGCTGCGCATGATGCAGGCCGAAATCACGGACAAAGCGTCGGCCGCGTACCAGCGCATCTCGTGGGAAGCGCTGAAGAAGTCCATCCACGGGTTCATCAACAAGGTGAACGTGGACAACATTGGCGTGATCACGCGCGAGCTGCTGCGCGAGAACATCATCCGCGGCCGGGGGCTGCTCTGCCGGTCCATCATCCAAGCGCAGGCCGCCTCTCCGACGTTCACGCACGTGTACGCGGCGCTGGTGGCCATCATCAACTCCAAGTTTCCGAACATTGGCGAGCTGCTGCTGAAGCGGCTGGTCATTCAGTTCAAGCGAGGCTTCCGGCGCAACGACAAGGCCATCTGCCTGTCCGCTTCGCGCTTCGTGGCTCACCTGGTCAACCAGCGGGTGGCGCACGAAATCCTGGCCCTCGAGATCCTCACGCTGCTCGTGGAGAACCCGACGGACGATTCGGTCGAGGTGGCCATCGCGTTCCTGAAGGAGGTGGGCCAAAAGCTGACGGAGGTGTCGGGCAAGGGGATCAACGCGATATTCGAGATGCTGAAGAACATCCTGCACGAGGGCAAGCTGGACAAGCGCGTCCAGTACATGATCGAGGTGGTGTTTCAGGTGCGCAAGGACGGCTTCAAGGACCACGTGGCCGTGGCCGATGCGCTCGAGTTGGTCGAGGAGGACGATCAGTTCACGCACCTGATCATGCTGGACGAGGCAACGGACACGCAGGACATTTTGAGTAAGTCTTCCGGCGGTGTGCAGGCCAACCCGGGGCGGATCCTAATCTTTTTTTCGTTTTCCATCAGATGTCTTCAAGGTGGACAACGAGTTTGAAGCGAACGAAACCAAGTACAAGGAGATTAGCAAGGAAATTCTGGGTAGCGACGCGGAGGACGATGGCGACGGAGATGGCAGTGGGTCCTCCAGTGGCGACGGTGGCAGCGATTCGGACGACGAGGACGGCGCCAGTGACTCGGACGACGACGGTGCGGCGGGAGGCGACGGTTCGCGCAAACAGGACGCCATCATCGACAACACGGAAACGAATCTGGTGGCCCTACGGCGCACCATTTACCTCACGATCCACTCCAGTCTCGATTACGAAGAGTGTGCCCACAAGCTGATGAAGATGGAACTGAAGCCGGGCCAGGAGCAAGAGTTGTGCCACATGTTTCTCGACTGCTGCGCCGAGCAGCGGACGTACGAGAAGTTTTACGGTCTGCTGGCGCAACGATTCTGCATGATCAACAAGATGTACATCGGGCCGTTCGAGGCGATCTTTCACGACACGTACACCACGACGCACCGGCTCGACACGAACCGGCTGCGGAACGTGAGCAAGTTCTTTGCCCACCTGCTGTTTACCGATTCCATCGGCTGGGACTCGCTGGCGTGCATCCGGCTGAACGAGGAGGACACGACCAGTTCGAGCCGCATCTTCATCAAGATCCTGTTCCAGGAGCTGGCCGAGTACATGGGACTGTACAAGCTGAGCACCCGGCTGAAGGACCCGACGCTGCAGGAACCGTTCGCTGGCCTCTTCCCGCGGGACAACCCGAGGAACACGCGCTTCGCCATCAACTTTTTCACCTCCATCGGCCTCGGAGGGCTAACGGATGAGTTGCGAGAGTTTTTGAAAAGTGCCCCCAAGCAAGTGGCTGCACCGTTGCCGGCTCCTGCCACTGCCACTGCTGCGGCGAAAGATGCCAGCGACTCGGATTCCAGCTCCTCCGACTCATCGGAGTCTTCGGATAGCAGCACCAGCAGCAGTAGTAGCAGTAGCAGCAGCAGTAGTAGTAGCAGCAGTGGCTCTGAACCGCAGCGCGATCGACGTAAGCAACGGCGAAAGAAGGAGAGCTCCAAATCGAAAAAGGACGCACACAAAGCCCGCAAACAGACGGCGATGGCGGAGGACAGAAAACGGGACAAGCGCCCGAAGGACAGTGGAAAGAGAAGAAAAGAAAATCCGGAAAACGAGCCGAGACCCGAGAGGCGCGACCCTAGAGACGACTACGATCGTGGACGCGATGATCATCGACGCGACGATCGTTATCGCGTCGAGGTGGCGGCAGACGGCGTTGGGCAGCGGAACCGTGAAGAAAACTATCGCAAACGGTACCACCGGGAGGATGTGCACGACGACGAGCGCCGTGATCGTGAACGTGATCGGTACCGCGAGCAAATGCCGGAACGGAACCGTAGCCGCGATCGTCGTGATCGCCGCTAGGACACACTCGTGTCGCTTAAATTGTGTCAGGCAAATCGCCGGGAAATAAATTATCTTACCTTTTAAACGCATTCTTGTAAAGAGTTTGAAACTGAAAACATCCGAAATAATGAAATGGGGTAGAATTAGAGGAAGGGAAAAACGATCGGGAACGAAATCGAATTTGCTTATTTTACGTTGCTTCGCCAAAAGTTTGCCGGGGCCAGGGCAAAATTAACAGGGGAACATGAACAAATATTTGACATATCAAACATATGGTGGCCTTACCTTTTTGGAAATATATCAAACATTTGCTGCATGAAATGTTTCGCGTGAGTGAGTGAAATTAGCCCTTCTGACGAAACGAAACTTGTGATTTAAGGCCTTTTTTCTTTTCATATCTGTTTTATTGACCACTTCTTACTGGAGGGCCACACGAAGCGAAAATAAACGATTTGACATTAATTGTTACGGAGCGGACCTAACGCGCGAAGGCGAGCGTGGTCCGAAATGATGGTCTCGCGTCCACTTACCAGTTCTGATAATCGACTCTTTTGTCCCAGGACGGACAGGGTAGATGGGTACTACTACCTGACAGTGGCGGGCCCCGAGAGAAGATTAGTTTCCGACTATTAGAGTTCCGACCGGAGTGGTGCAAACCGATTGTATGCAGTCAACATCCGGAAGGGATCTCACTAGCGGGATCAAACGGTCCAACAGTAAAAGACTTAAGACCGGAGCGTTCCGATATCTAATGATAATCCCTTTATGCCATCTATTACAAATCAGCCTCTTATATAGTAAAATTCAGGTAAGATTATACTATTACTGGTTCTTTTTATGCATGCGTTGCGATTCTCGGACGATCTTTTTGGTCTATTTCCGGTTTATTGTTCTAGGTGCTTTGCTATGGCCATGTTTCCTACGCTTATCAGTCGTACTGTTTACATTACTCTTGCCTGAAATGTATTTTCAGATGCAAGTTGGATCAACGCGGGTCCTGGAAGTTTTTCTGCTGAGCTGAAGATGCTGTGTTTTCTAAATATCTGTAATATTTGTAATAATAAGGAAATTTTAAACTCTCACGCTTTGGTTTCTGGTTATATTATACGCAAATTTATATCATACATTCGCCCATAACGCAAGGTTGGCGATCGTCTCCTTCTAAACATTACTCTCTAACGTCAAATCGTTTATGTGCCGGTGCCTGTTCATATACGATTTGACAAAAGCACTGACATTTTTGCACTGAAAGCACTGAAAGGATGTGCCATCTAGCTAAAGCAACAATGAACGGTCACTGTCGCCAACAGGGAACAGAATTTGACAAAATTTCCTTCTTTTAAAATTAATTAAGGTCGGGTCTTCCGCTCTTATAATCGCGCTGGTTGATTTTCTGCCGCCAGAACTTTCAGGCCGTTGCCCCGGTCGTGGCCTTCGGTCTCTGGAGAACGGTCGATCCGCGGGCGTTTATACTCCACACCTGGACCGAGCGTGCTCTCGTCTGGCGGCCGCGCCCTCTTGTGGCGATCGCTGTAACCGCACGCGCGATTAAAGCAAGCGGGAAACTATAACTATTAACAGCACGTGTAAGTGAGGTTTGGGGGGGAGGGGGGGGGGGTTTGGGGGGGTGACAGTTCACCAAAACGGACACCATCCGATGTAGCACTGGCACAGGTTTTCGTTGTTGGTCGCCTGCTGAATGAGCAGATCGATCTGCCGGTTGACGGGGACCGGCTCGGGCTTCCCAAAGTCTTTACCCGTCAGCTTGTCCTTCACGCGGTCCACGATGACTCGCGCCTTCTTGTTCGTCACATCGACCGGGTTCTGCTGGAGCGCCGCAAAGTTACCATCCGGCACATCCCCACTAGCAGCACCAGCATTGGCAGCAACGCCACCGCCACCACCACCGGTGGCAGGAGCATTCCCGGCGCCGGTACCGGTGGAACTGGCCGGGTTGGGAAGATTGGCCCCGCTCCTCCCGATGCCACTGTCGCCCGCAGCGGCGGGCACCAGTGCGTTGACCGGACCCTTGGCAAGCATCCCCAAGTTTAGCTCGTTCATGCGCGCATCGCGCCTCACGTTGTAGCTGAGCGGCGTGTCCTCGTCGATGCTACCGGACGTACCCTCGATGTCGGTGGTGGCATTCTTCGAGCGCCGCAACCGATCCGCCTCCAGCAGGCGCCAGTTCAGCAGCGGATCGTACACGAACGCCTCCAGCACGGCCATCAGACTGTCCTTGTTCCGGCGCAGCACGTTCATCACACTTTCGCACGTCCTCCGGTACGTGCCCTCGATGCCGGTCACCTCCATCGCGTTGATCAGCATCCGCGTCAAACGGAAGGGAATTTTTTCCGGGAACTTTTCACGCGTCATAGCAACCTACAGAGAGAGAGCGATAGAAAGTGCTTAGCAACGAACCGGTTCAACCGGTGGTGTGGCGCCGTCGCCTACCTCGAAGCAGTCACCAAAGTCGATGTGCAGTATTTTGCCACTCAACCGGTCCAACATCAGGTTGGACGGGTGCCGGTCGCCGAGCCCCAGAATGTAGCCGACCATCGACATGACGGCCAGCGAGCGGATGTAGTTGGTACGCCGATCGAACCACACCTCTGACGAGGGACTCTTGAGCCACAGCAGCTTGGCCAGATCGTCACCCTTCGTCTGCTCGAGCGCATGCTCAAACACCTCGACCTTCTGCATCACCGCCAGATGGTCATAGTCCGGGGCCATCCGCAGCATAATGCGGTGCTCGATGTTAAGCATCGTTTTCTTCGAGTCCCGGTAGTCGCGGATCAGCTTGTGCAACGTGTCACAGTGCGGCACCCACCCGATCAGGCCCGAGTTGGTGCTGAGCGGGATCACGGCGTACCGCTGGATCGTAAGGTTGCGCCGGAACGTATCCCGATCGTTCAGCAGCAGCGTGTTGACCAGCCCAAACAGCTGCATTACGCGCTCGTCCTGGCGCAAATCTTCGTGACCCTTCAGCAGGAACATGTAATCTTTGCCGTTCGACCCGCGGATGCACAGTTTGCGGGGTCGCTGCTTCGAACTGATGATCGACAGGTTCGTCTGGATGCTGGAGATGCAGATCAGCTTCTGGCCCGGGGTGTAGCTCCCCGGGACGGCCAACTCGAGGTCACGGCACGCCAGCAGCTTCGGGCTGACGTACTGCAGCTCGAGCGACGTCAGCTGCACCAGCTGGCGGGAGATGCGCCGGAACACGTGATAGTACAGATCCCAGGCCTGGTTCAGGTCGCGGATGTTCCGTGAGTGCTGCGGGAGGAGGTGCGGAAACGTTAGAATAGAACAGTGCAATGAACAGCTTCGAGTGTCCTTACCTTGTAGTGTTTACACCATTCCTGAGCCTCGTTCAGGTCACGGCCGTACGCCTGATTGAAGGACGATTCCTTGAGCGTCTGCGGACCCCGCTGGAGCATGGCGTGCAGGGGCTCGAGCGTGGCAAACATACCCGGCACGTTGTGCTCGCCAAAGTACAGCCGTGACGCTTCCTCCAGCCCTTCGTGCCACTGCTCATGCCACAGGATCGCAACGCGGATCAGCTCCTCGCTGATCAGCAGCACCTGGGCGACGAGCGTTGGCGAGTGTTCGCACATAGCACTCAGGATCTTGTTGGCCGCCTGCTTCCGCGTGCCGGGCGCCGACTTGGAGGCCACCGTCAGCGGGTACACCAGCGCTTGCGGGTGCGTTTTGCCGATCTCCGTCAGCAGGTAGTGTATCAGCTGGCCAACCAGATTGCGCGGCGTATCGATGCGCGCGATCAGCTGCGGGATCACCTGCAGCCAGGTGTTCTTGTCGATCATACGCATTCCCTCGACCAGCGCCTCGTGGACCTCCTCGTACTGCGCGTGGTCGAACCAGAGCGTCAGCAGGCGCAGCGTGTCCTGCAGTGAGTTCCCCTGCGAGAGGTTGATCGACTGAAAGAACCCGCGGACGGCGGGGACGGCGTAGTGCTTGAGCATGGCGCGCTCGGCCGCACTGCCCGGTGCTTTGGTGAACTCCTCCTGCTGCTTCTTGGCCTGCACCACCTCAAAGTTCATGTACGCCCAGTTGTGCCACGCCTTGTACCAGGTCGGATCGTGTTTGGTGGCGCGCCCGTAACACATCAGTATCGCGTTGATCGCATTGTCCTTCAGGCCACCACCCCCCGCTGCGCTCTGCTGCCACATGCCGAGCTTCAGGAAGCAGCGGGCCAACAAGCGCCGGTTCTCGTCCTTCACCTCTTCCTGGCCCCCGACAACGGGGACGGCGACTGCAGGGACGGCGGTGCTACTGGCCGGTGCCCCGCCGCCAGCGACGCAGAACGTTTGCGTGTTGAACGAGCTCACGAAGCGGTTCAGGTGCTCGTACGCCTCCTTCACGTGCCCCGCCATATGCAGGTGCTTGGTGTACGCGAACGTTACGTGCGGTTTGTCGATTGGCAGCGGATCGGCCAGGTTCTGCATCGGATCGTACTCGAGCAGCATGACGAGCGTCTTCTCGGACAGCTTCAGCGAACCGTTCTTCCGACAGAGGGACGCAAACTTGAGCCACGTCCGGATGTCCTCCTTCGGCGAGAGGACCAGCGAGTGCACCTGGATGATGCGCTGCCAGTCTTCGACCAACCGCTGGCCACCGAGTAGCCGGTCCCACCACATCGATTTGATCGTTTCGCGCCGCTCCGGGATCACATTGTACTGGATGACCTCCTCCAGCTCGGCCAGCATCTGCACGCACACCATGGCCCCGTACGCCCGCTCGTACGATTCGCCCGCCATCGCCGTCAGCTCCGTGTCCAGCAGATCGCGCGTCGAATCGATCAAGCTCTGGGCCAACTCGTACTGCTCGTTCCGCACGGCCAGCACCGCCCGATAGAATGCTCCGTCCTGTGTGTCCTCCGGTATGCAGCGCACAAAACGGTGCATCCCTTCCCAATCCTGCAGCCCCCAGGCGGCCGCAGCGGCCAGCCGGCCGGCCTTGCTTTGCCCTTCGCCCCCCAGCGCATCCCACTGGCGCGAGGTGACCGCATTCAACTCGGACCATTCGCCGAGCGCCTCGAGACAGCGCATCTCACCTAGCCGCGACTCGAGATCGTTCGGGTTCGTGCGCAGCTTCTCGGCGTACAGGTGGCGCGCCTGTTCCCAGCTGTGCAGCTTTTCGTACCACCGCACCTGGACCTTCATCTCGTCGGCGCCCGCCCGCAACCGATCGGCGTACTCGAGCAGGCCCTCGGCCGCTTCCTTCTGCTGCAGCTTGTTGTTGATCAGGATCAGCGATTCGAACAGCGACTGCTGGTGCTCCTTCGTCTGGTGGAACTCGTCCTCCTTGTAGTGGAGGGCCTTCGCGTACGCCCGGCACTCCATGGCCCGCTCGCCCAGGATCTTCGAGTCGATCTTGAGCGGGTAGCTTTCGCAGTGCTCCATAAACTCGGCCAGATTCAGGACGGTCTGCGTGATCTCCGGCAGATCCTGCACCGTCAGGGCCTGCGTTAGGCTGTGCGCCAGCTCGTGCTTCATCTCGTCCGAAAGATCGGACCAGCACGACACGAAGGCCGCGTTAAAGAGGTCCTTCAGCAGCTGCGGGTAGTTTTGGGCGAGCGTGGCGCACGATCGGAGGGCCGGATTTTTGGACTCCTTCAGCAGGATGATGCTGAGCCGGCGCAACCACTCGAGCCAGTCGTCCTTCGAGACGCGCCGGTTCGCCTTGAACATCATCTCCAGATCGGTCATCGAGACCGGGAACTTGGCGATCGTGCTGTCGCTCGGTAGCGAAATCTCACGGTTCCGGTTCCGTGCCTGCCGGATGCGGAACTCGTCGTCGAGCGCGAGCGTGCTGTTGTTCTGCAGCTTCGTCAGCAGCTTCGCGTACTCGAGCGACGGGATCTTGTGCCGGATCATGACCCGGTTCACGAGCGGCACAAACACCAGGTACTTGCGCCCGAGCTGAATCATGATCGAGCAGAGGGTCGTCACGGCGACCGGCCGTAGCTCGGGGAAGTTGTCCAGGACGCGCACCAACGGGTGTACGATGCGGGACGAAAAGTCCGTAAAGTCGAGCACCTCCGCCAGGTAGTTGATCGTTTGCAGGGCCGTGATCGACACGTTCAGCGGAATGTCGATCGGTTCGAACAGTTTCACGATCGCGGGGATGATTAGGTGCAGGTAGTCGTCCAGGTTGTTGCCAAAGTTGCGCATCGCCCCCAGTAGCTTCACGGTGACGGCCCGATCTTTGGACGTGTCGTGAAGCAGGACACGCAGAATTTGTGGCATCAACTGCGGAAGGTACACCTTAAACTCACAGCCCAGCGCCATGGCGATCTTCTCCACCAGATTGATGATCGTCGGCTGCAGCGAGGCGGCCGTCACCGTGGACGCACCACCACCACCACCACCGCCACCGGCCGGCAAACCACCGGGGCCCGTGGTCCAGAACTTTTTGATCAGCACAAAGATCTCGTTCATGAACCCGATGATGTGCTGCTTCACGATCGAGATCAGGGTCGAGAGTTGCTGGAACAGATACTCCTTCAGGCTCATTTCGGCCGTTTCGATGTTGTTCAACAAACAGGGCAACACCTGGGCCAGGTACGGGACGCCCTTGATGCCGAGGCTCGTAAACGTGAACGTGATCGCCTGCACCACGCTCAGGTGGTGGCTCGAGAGGGTGGGATCGCGCAGAATTTTCATCAGCGTCGATATGACCACCGCCGGATAGTACTCGTCCAGCTGCGTGCCCATGTTGATCAGCATCTCCGACGTCGACATGTCCGTGCTGTCGTCCGTCTTCGAGTCGGGCACGGAGATCAGGATGTTGGCGCTCGTCTGGCTATCGATCAGTCCCCGGTTCATCTTGTGTTTGTACGGATCGAGCGCCCCGAGCAACCCCAGCACGTGGATCGTTTCCCGTCGGACGTAAAGCTGTTGCTCCGTTTTGAGGAAGTTGATCAGTATGTCGATCAAGTTCGGGTACTTATTGTACGGCTCGACCACTTGCCCCGTCGCACTGACTAGCTGCCCAAGTGTCCACAGGGCTACCGCACGCTTCTCCGTCGATCCCGCATCGCTCAGCATATCGAGTAGCATCTCCAGCAACTCATCGGACCACTTGCGCAACACGTGATGGCCACCGATCACCTCCGCCAGGTCACCGATCGCTCGCAGCACGTTCAACACCACGCTCGGGTTCGGTTCGGCCTCGGTTAGCTTCGGCACGAGGATCGTGAGGATCGGGCGCATGTACGAAGCCACCAACCGGGGCGTGCTGACGATCAGGTGATCGAGCATCCGTGCACTTTGCTCCTTGTTCCGGCTGACACCCGAGTGTTCCAGTTCCGTCAGCAGCTGCACCATGGTCTTGCGCAGGCTCGGCATTACGTACGCCGGATTGATCGCCGACAGGCGCCCGATAATGATGATGGCCAGCTCGCGGATTTCAAACACCTCGTCGTGCATCGTAACGAGCAGCGAGTTCAGAATCCACGGTTGGGCCAGCTGCGTGTCGAAGCTCTCGTCGAGCGATTTTAGCACCCGCAGCCGCACGATCGGATCCACGTCCGTAATGCCGACCATCAGGATCTTCTCCAGCACCGAGCTGAGCGTTTGGGTGAGCGTCTCCGACACGTCGCTGCTGTCGGCCGCTTCCAGCGCCAACTTCAGTAGCAACGTGCACGTGTGGACTGCTTCGATGCGTACCTCCTGCTGTTCGCTGTTCAGAAAGTGATCGGCACAGCGCTGCACGAATGGCAGTAGGCTGCAGCCTTCGAACGAAAACGTGCCCAGAGTCTGCAGCGCCAGCACGATGGTGCCCGTGTCGTGGACTTGCTGTTGCTGCTGCTGCTGTTGCTGCAGCTGTTGTTGCTGCTGTTGCTGTTGCTGCTGTTGCTGCTCGAGACTACTGAGGAACGCGGGCGATACGACGGACTGGGACTTGGGTACGATAAACTGCGGCAGCGGCCGGTTCATCAGCACGTACGAGAGGATCTTGAGCAGTCCGGCCGTCACTTCCGGCTGCACCTGCGGCACACACTCGCACAGCTCCCGCAGGCAGACGATGAGCGCGGCGCTGAGGCCCGTGCTCAGCATGGGGCCAATGATTTCCTGCACCTCGTGCGTAATGCCCGACTTGAGCGCGTGGCCAAGCAGCATGACGCACACGAACACGGACGGATCGACGGGCGTCGTCTTCCGCTTGCTCGGTGTGTCCTTCGGTGGCAGTGCGCTGCCGATCAGCTCCATGATGCTCTTCATGTACGGTTCCATCTCCCGCTCGACCGCGACGGCAATGTACCCGAGCGAGATGAAGGCCGCGTGGCGCTCCTTCTCTTTGCTGCGCAGCAGCGTCAGCAGATACTTCACGACCGTGCGCAAATGCAACCGCACAAACTCCTCCCGATTGAACGCGGCCAACCGTGGGAAGATGACCAGCAGTATCTGCGTGACGTACGGTGATTTGGAGCTCCGCTGATCGAGCACCGTTTGGCAGATGGTGTCGTACCGTTCCTTGACCAACGCACGGTACAGCGCGGACTCCTGGATGCCGTTGCTCTGCCGTAGGCACTTCCAGTCCGTCACCACGTCGTAGTACCGCGAACTGTAACTAACCGACTGACCGCCGTGGCCACCGCTGCCAAACTTCTCCAGAAACGGCACCCGAATGCGGGGGAAAAAGCCCGGCCCACCTTCGTTGTCCCCCGTCGCCGCTGACCGGCGGATCGGTTTCCGGTCCACGTTCAAGCTGTCCAGCTGCATGAAGCGCTTCTCCCAGGCGGCGTGCGAACAGCGCAGGATTTCGTTGAACACAATCAACGAACCGTGGATGCGATCGTCCCGGTTGATGTGCTTATCGCGCACCGACGCATCCGGCAGACACTCGAACGCCTGATCGTAACAGATCATGTGCCACTGCGTGTTGTTGCTCTGCTTGGTGCCCTCCCGGTGCGAGGTCAGTATCAGTACGACGCGCAGCGCCTGACCGGCGCCCTCCCGGATGACGGCCTTCGGATCCTTGATGGCGACGAAAATGTGATCAAAGAAGCTGCCCACTTGCTGGTAGAAAAACGTTGGCATGGCAACGGCAAGCTCGCGGAGCACCAGCACCGCCGCCTGGCGCTTGTTTTCGACCCTATCCTCCGTGAGCCACTCGAACGCCCGCCGGATGTCGAACTCGAACGAACTGGCCCCGTTCGAGCCGGGCAGGAGGGCCAGCTTTACCAGCACCTTCGCTGCCAGCTCCATCACGCACACATCGCTTAGCGGGAGCAAATTGCGCAGATTATTCGAATAGCGCGATATTTTGTTTGTCGTGTTCACCACGTCCCCGGTGATGAGACAATCTGTGGGAAAAAAAACGAGATGTAGATCCTCGTACTGGTGGTGGAAGATCGCAGGCCGTTAAGCCATGCATGTCTAAGTACGAACAGATTTAATGTGAAACCGCATAAGGCTCAGTATAACAGCTATCATTTACAAGATCATCGCCTCAGGTTACTTGGATAACTGTGGAAAATCTAGAGCTAATACATGCGAAATGCCAGAACCTCGCGGAACTGGTGCACTTATTAGTCAAACCAATCGCGCACCCTCCGGGGCCGTGCTTTCTCGCACCGACGACAGATCTTTCAAATATCGCACTCACCAATGGCCAAGATTCCGCCCCGTTTCTCGTTGTTGTCGGTGCTGCTGAGCATTTCGAAAATGTTGTGATTCAAATCCTCGAAGAACATATCGTCGGGCGTTTCGCGGAGCTCCGTCTTCACGTACAGCGACAGCTCCTGGATGGCACGATTCTGCACATCCTTGTTCCGGGACCGGAGCCCGTTCACAAACTGTTGCACCTTCAGCATCGACATTTTAAAAGCGATCCCCTCGCGGATTCGGGTGGTGGCCTATGTTTTCCTTCGCATCGCCCCGTTCAAAACAAACCCCCGATGGCCCGGCCCGGCCTGGACCGGCGCCAGGCCAACAACAAAAACACTTCGAGCAGCAAAACAAATATCACACACACATGCAGACGCCGGAACTGCGCATGACAGTTCCGTCAGCGCCTAAAACATCGCCGCCTCTGTCAAACGAGATACGCCGCAGGAAACGATGGTGTCATCGCAGATTGTTCCACCCCTTCTCCTCAAGCGCGCACAGAAAAGCTCGATTTCGGTACTATGACACAATTAATACAATGTCCTCTATCTTAGACTGGTACCGGCACTTCTCGCAGTTCGGTTACACAGTTTTTTACCGTTACAAAACTCCTAAACGGGCGTAAATAACGGAATTTTCACTGGGCTAGTCATGCAACGTTCCTTCTTTGACGCAGCGGCGTACGGTCTGCTGACAGGAAAGGACAAAACACCGCCAAACTGACAGTGTCGAGTTTGCGATGTTTTTGAAACCGAATTGACTTACTCGGCTGAAATTGGTTGAGTTGAACGCATTTTTAGGAAATACTGATTGATGGCATTGAAAATGATGCCAGAAGAAAAAGACTGGTTTGTAGCCAGGTCTGGGAAGAATTTCCGGTAAACAGAATGTTGAGAACGCGATGTTTATAACGGTTAATGCTGTCAACCAGAAACATCGCCGCGGGAGCGCCGGGCGAACGCAGAAACGTCACTCGGGAGCGCCGGGCGAGTTTGTGAGCGCGACCGCAGATAAAATATTTTAAATATATTTTTATTATAAAATACGCTTAAGTGATTGGTGAAAAACGGTGGAAAGGTGGAAAACGAACAAATAAGTCAGAAATAAAAATTGACACTGAATACGAAGGTGACTACGATGATCCTTGCTATCAAGGTTAGAGTAAAAAGATTCTCCAACAAGAACCGACGTTGCACGGAATGTTCTGAAGCACCCTGTAACCAGGTGCAATGACGTCAGTTATCTTGACAGTTCTTGTCCCTTCCCTTCCTCTGGGAAACTTTGTTGTGCGTGAAACAAGAAAAAACTATGCCCCACTTTGTTTGTTTGGCGCTCCGAACAGAATAAGTTTCGCATCGTGCCTCCCCGGCCACAGGCGGCTCCCTGTCGCGTTACACAAGAGCGGTCCACAGCGGGCGCCGAGCAGCGTTTTAAAACGGGTGGTTTAAAGAACTGATAAGGCTTCCGTTTCAAGCCGAATCGGAATGGATAATCGCGTTTAGAGGTCTCGGTTCGTGTTGAACCCACCCCCGCGGTGGGGGAGGAGTGTGGGCAATCTGCCAGACAGAATGGAGCCCAAAAAAGGAAATCATACTAGCGCTTAAACCGGATCACCTCGCATTGGACGACGGCGCGCGCTCAGTGAGGTAGTTTCGCGGCGGCGGCGTACGGTGACGCAATTTCTCGACGATTAGGAGAGCATCGGTTCGACAATATCATTCATCGACGAATCGAAACCATGGCACTGCACGGATTTCTCGAGTTCTTCCAGCGGGAGAAAACCTTCCGACCGAAAAAACGCTTCACACAGGGCACGATCCGGTACTCGCTGCACAAGCATGCCAACGCAAGCCTGCAGTCCGGCATCAATCTGAAGGAGGTGGTCAAATTGCCGCCCGGGGAAAACATGAACGATTGGCTGGCGGTGCATGTGGTCGATTTTTTCAACCGAATCAATCTCATCTACGGCACCATTTCGGAGTACTGCAACGAAACGTCGTGTCCGACGATGAGCGGCGGCTCCAAGTACGAGTACCTGTGGGCCGACGGTGGAACGTACAAAAAACCGATCCAACTGCCGGCACCGCGCTACATTGAGCTGCTGATGGATTGGGTCGAAAATCAGATCAACACCGAAACGCTCTTCCCCGTCTCGACCGATGTGCCATTTCCGCGATCGTTTCCAATGCTCTGCAAGAAGATCCTGACCCGGCTGTTCCGGGTGTTTGTGCACGTGTACATCCATCACTTCGATCGCATCTTCAGTATTGGCGCGGTAAGTGTCGCGGATGACCAGATGATCGATTCCATTCGTCCAACCAACCCGTTGACCCCCGTTCTAGGAGGCGCACGTAAATACCTGCTTCAAACATTTCTACTACTTCGTGACCGAGTTCGAGCTGATGTCAGCGAAAGAACTCGAACCGCTGGCGGTCATGACTGCTCAGATGTGCAAAGACTAGTCGTGGTGCGATGCGGAGGACCATAAGAGGGGTGGCCTCTAGGCCCATGAAGACAAAAGTAAACACCCTCCAGCACGATGCGGAGCGCAACGAACGCGGGATGACCACCACAACAACACGTTGAGCGTTGAACAAACAACCAAAAATCAACAAACACACTGTACAAACATCGCCAGGCGCGCGGGGGGCACATGAAACGGGTAGCGCGCGGAAAGGGCGCGGGGCCGCTGCAAACCAGAAGCTAACCACAATAATATCTGTAATGATTTATAAGAATTTTAATAAAAAGGACTGTTTGAGAGGGGTAAACAAAAAAAACTTAGCTTTACTCAACTACTATAGGATACGACGACGATGCGCGCGTGAAAACGGAAACTCTCGCCGTCACGACTGGCACACGCTGGCGCAGGCAGAGAACACATTTCCATAGCAACCAGGCAAACGAGACAAGAAACCGCACGAACCGATTGAAACACAATCATAAACGTGGCCACAATAAACTCTCTGTGTAACTACAACTCTTTAGCTACAACATCGCGGCGTGTGTACATCCTTTTTTACTTCGCTTTGCTTTACAGGGGGGGTATTGCTGTGTTTCCGCACTGAACTTTAAGTTTCGCTGTCTGCAGTTACTAGGTGTTGCACACGCAGGGTTCACCACTTCACGGCTTGCTCTGCTCCATCGCTCTGCATCGCCCGCTCTAAGAATGTTTAAATTCCGAGGAAATGCTTAGCTTACTTTAATCGCTTGCAACGCTTGCTCTACCATTCTCTTTCTCATCTGTCTCTAGAGTGCATCTGGGTGACGCGATCTAACCAACGATCAGTCCACATCCGAGCCGGAACTGGTTTTTGGTGTGGTTCAGAATGCCACTGAGGGCAAACGTGAACGGCAGTGGCTGCAGTTTCTTCTCCAGCACGGCCCCTACCGTCCAGTTGCTGTCCACCATTCCGCGGAACACTAGATCCGACTTTGGCAGGTCAACTTGGTAGCCGATGGTGGCGACGGCTTCTTGCATCCGGAAGCTCGTCTCAACTTCCGCACCAATCTGAAGCTGCTCGCTTGCACGCTGGTAGTAGCAGAGGTGCACGCCGGCCGCACCGACCGTGCCCGACCACGTGAACAGATCGGTGGCGTATCTTCAAAGATAAACGTATGGTTAAGTGACCTGTGTCCGCCCGTTTGGCGCCCGAAACTTACCTTGCGGCGGCCGACATTAGGGCAATCTGGCCACCAGGAACGGCTGGGCCGTACTGGTACGCAAACTCACCACCCATCGATAGCTGGTTCGTTACGGCTTGCAGGTAGTGTGCCACCACAACACCGGAGTTATTAATAAGATTGGGATTGCCTACCGTTAGGGAGGTCGTGTAGTTGGATCCCTTAAAATCTGTCGTCAATTGTGCGGCCGTCACTTTACTGCTTTGTATCTAAAAGTAAAGCCATGGCATTTAAATTGTTTGGACACAGTTATGGCCCAACGTCGCGGAACTAACCTGTGAAGCAAATTTGCACCGGACCTGCGGCGTCACCTGGTGGATGATGTTAGCGTTCAGGTTACCGGTCGGGTCAATGTCGCCCAGTACCACCGGGAATGCTTCGGTTGGGGAGAGCTGATTCGTTCCGACGTACATCGCGCCAAAACGGTAGCCGCTGGTATTCGAGGAATTCAGATTTATGGTATGCGAAACCTGAAAGTGGTTGCTCAGGCCCTTGTTGATGATCAGCTTGGCGCCCTCAAAGTTCACCGGCATTACATCTAGGTAACCATGATGCGAAAAAACATGAACCATGTAAACTCAACTGTCACACTATTCGGGGTGGTTATGCAATACACCCTCCCCAATTGCACCAGTTTCGTGCCGGTCACGGTGGCCACGGCGCACCAACGTACCCTTGCATTTTTTGTGCAGATCTTCCATGGTACCCGGATTGGGCAGAGCTTTGGATTCGTCCGCCGTCCGCTCCGTCGGTTTGATGCCATCGCTTGGGGTGGGGAGCGCTTCTGTCGGCATCGGTGGAGGCAGCCCGCCGGGACCAGCGATCGGCTTCGAGGAGGCCAACACGTTTCCCATGATGCTGAACCGGCTGAATAATCTAACGATCCGTCGTACGGTGTGACAGCGGCTGCTGCTGTGATCTACGGTGGAAGTAGCACGGCGATAAGCGTGATGGAGTTTCGTGCCACAAAACTTGTGAACGCGCACGGTTTTATCACGCAAAACGGCAGCAGCAGCAAACCGCACCACAAACTCGTAGCACGCAAACGTGCGGTGAAACGTCAAAAAGGCCCTTTGTTTGACAGATGCAGTCCGACATCTGGTTACTCCTTTCAACACACCCCTTGGCACCGATTTCGCGGTCGTGAATTTTTCTTTTTCATTACACGCTTAATTGTGACGGCGTTAAAAGAATATTGATTCCACGATCCAAAACATCCTGAACCGTTTTTGGGTCGATGAAACAATTCGGGTTCGAGCAGCACGCAGGGTTGAGTTAAACGGGTTAGGTTCAGGTCAGGTCAGAGTCAAAGTCAGGTTCGAAAGTCAGTTAGTTGGTCAAATGGTCAGTAAATACAGACTAGTAGAAATCAAATTTGAACCATCTGTCACTTTGGTCGCATCGCAAAGGAAAAAGGAAGAGGTCTGTTTTTAGTGACTAGACATAATTCGCGTACTACGAAATAAAAGAGAGACTTCCGCGCGCGGACATAGATTCCCGAAACACTACGAACCGAGTGAACCGAGCGAACTTTGTCCACCCGTTTGAGGGGGTTGGTTTCAGTGATATAGAGATTAAAGTGTTTGGGGGTTTAGGAATCGACAGCTAGAAGCTTCGTCGTCGAACGAGCGCAACAAAGTGACCGTGGCAGAAAAGTGAAATCAATTCTTACGTACGAACACACCAATTGGCCCTCTCTCTCTCGGACAATGGTGGCTCAGCACAGCGTTGGGCTGTAGGGTTTGTTGCATCTTTTGGCAACGCCAAGCTAACGTGTCGTCAATCGATTGAGCCTGCAGGAACACTAGCAACACTTTGGTGGTAGTTTTCCATTTTCTCCGCTGTCGCCACGACGTCGTGTTGTGTGTGCGCTGTTGGCAGTGTCGACATCGATTAACAGGAAGCACCAGGGAAGCCAGTGAACGGTGACAAAAAATAGCCTATTTTCCACAAGTGAAAAATTTACGATCGTGAAAAAGAAAACATTATCCAACAACCGCGAACGCGATACAGGGGCAATAGGCCTACACAACGATGGAACTAACACCTGAGGAGGTAGGTAATGCGCTGTAGTTCGCGGCGGACACGTCTTGGTGAATAGTTTTGTTCCTGAAAAACCACATGACTCGATTCGCTCGGTGGAGAGTGAACAGAGTGCGTTCTCATGGTCATCATCCATTGTCCTTGTGCGTGAACCCAATGTCTGCTGCAACGGCAGACGAAATGGCCTCCCGAACCGTGGAGCAACTTCTCGAAAGATTGTTAATCGTTGTGTTTCGATACAACATAAGTAGGCTAAGTGTGCATGGAAACAGTAGCAGCACCAAACCGGAAACAAAGAACCCGATCACTCATTAATGCCAACAAGAAATCTCAGAGTACACACAGTGCAGTCGTAAGAGCCTACTAACACCAAACCATTCGGCTGCTTACGCTTTACCACCACCACCGCTCTACCGAGCATTACCGAAACAGAAAAAAGACTACTCTACCAAACCCAAGAGAGAGCCTTCTTCGCCGTCGTCGTCATGTGTGTCCGCCGAATGGCGATGTTGCGATAAAGCTGGTCCAAAAATAATAACAAAAAAAACAGTAAACTTCGCGACGCGCGCGCGATACCTGGTTTCTCCGTCGTGGGAACGGTTTTCTTTATGCTAATCCGATCCATAATCCGATCTGACCAAACCGCGGCAACCGCGGATAATGGAAAAGCGCACCCAGTGATGAGATGCGTTGCTCGGTGCGGTGTCCTTCGTGCACAAGAGTGCGGCGCCGTAGGGAGAGAAAATGCGTTGCCAAGGTTTTTCGCTGCCGCGGGAACAAAGATCACGTTGGCGGTGTGACAGATTCAGGAAATGGCCTACTTATTCCCTGCCGCCGATCGAGAAGCTTCTTATCGCCGGGGAAAATAAAGTGAATTGCTGCAAAGTGGGGTTTTTCTTTAAAACCTTCGTTACGAGGTGACAGCCTACTGTGCAACGTGACAGAATTATTTTGTGAGAGAAAAACAGCAAGAGCCAAAGCAATGGGCGTGCGTTGGGCGATTGCGTTTCTTCAATATTAATTAGTGGCCATTGTTGAAACATGCTCCTCAACTCAGCAGACAGTGCTTCGCATCCGCCGCACCGCTTTCGGTTTCGGCTGCTTGTGAAAAATTGTTTTAATCATGTACTCTTTTTTCTCTGTTTCATATCCACCAAAGATACGGTCGCGGAGATTACGAAAACTTGAGGCCAAAAACAACCGAAATGTGTCAGCGGCGGCCACGGCCGCCCAGCAGAGTGTCCCAGAGGTGGCAGTGGGCAGCAATAATGCAGCACCAGCGACAACAGTGGGTTGCATCACCACCGAAAGTTCAGCTGCAACTGAGGTGGCGGCGACGACGACAGCGGTTACCAGGGACGAATCCACCGGCGGCGGTGGTGTCCATGGCGACGAGCAGGTCGGCAGCAGCAGCCCCGAGAGTAGCAGCAACGCCACCGATCAGGGTACTGCTTTGATACTGCCGGACAAAATCGAAGCCTCGCTAATGCTGGGCTTCGACGAGGTGGCCGAACAGTCGCAGCAAGTGGCCGCAGTGCCGCGGCATCAGAAGCTGGACACGAAAACGAGCTCGATTGTGCTGGCGGCTCGCAAGAAACCGATTGCAACCGCACAGCAGGCGCAGACACAGGCACAGGCTCCGCCTCCCAACTCTTGGGCGTACAAGAAGCGATCCTCTTCCGAGTCGCACGCCGGTGGTTGCCCGGCAACGCAGCAGGACAACGAACAGCAGCAACAGCAACAGCAGCAGCAGCACGCCACGGTAGACGCCAACCTTACAGAGTGCCAAATGGGAGAGCAGACTGCCGGCGGTGGCGCGGGAACAGAGACGGCCGCCCGGGAAGAGCTGCTGCACATTATGCTGCGCATCATGAAGATCAACGGAAAGGGTGGCCGGTGTTCCGAGTCACGGTTTACGATCGAACCCGCCGTGCTCGATAATGCACTGGAAATGCTGACGGCGCAGCGATTCGGCGAGTTCGGTGCCGAAGTGATGACCGAAGTGATCAAGGGCATGTACTACGGCAAGCTGATTGAATCGGCCAGCTGTTGGGACGGTGACAGCGTCAGTGGTGGCGGTGGCGGTGGAACCAGTGGGCGCCTTTCCGACAGCTGGAGCTCGATACCGAGCAAGAAGGTGAAACCGATCGACGAAGTGGTCGTCGTGGCCCCTCCACCGGCTGTCGGTGGCCGCAGTACGCCGATGGACGTTGACCAGGACGAGCAGGGAGCGCCTGCGCCAGGGCCTGCGTTTTGTTCCTCGAAGCCATCGATGAAAGCGTTCGCCAACAATCGGGTTGCGGCCCTCGACTATCTGACCGGGTGCTATTGGCGGGCCAACGAGGAACTGTACAGCTACACCAAGATCAAGAAGAGCAAAAAGATGTACCTCGCCGAGACGCTCCCGGCCGTGGTGGCCGCGGTACGCCAGCAGACGCTCCGGTACGCGATACTGGTGCTCAAGAATGCCTTCCAAAGCTTTTGCTGGCAACAGGGCGGCGGCGCCGGTGAAAGTGGTGCCACCGGCAGTAGCGGCAAGACGGCGGCGGTCGGCAACAAAAGCACGCTGCTGGAAAAGTCTCCGCTGCTCACGCTGATGTACAAGAACAAGCTGTCGTCCGATTTTCTCACCAACCTAATGGCCGAGAGCCGCGCCTCGCCGAACGAGGAAGACTTTACGGTGATCTTCCGCGCCGTGCTGGACGATCTGTACGTGGACATGCAGAACGCGATCTGCAACGAAAACATCGTCTCGGATCCGCTCAACCGGCTGAAGGAGCTGATCGAGGCGCGCGTTGACAATGCGCACCCGATCTGTCAGTTGATCGTGCGGCACGAAATCTTTCTGCCGTCGTTTACGCCGGACAAATATTTGGCCCGCGAGATCTCGAAGGTGTCCTTCCTGGCCCCGTTCCTGTCGCTGTCGGTGCTGCTGGACGAGAATCCCAAGTTTGCGACGCATCACTTTGCGGAGAACGTGTGCGATCGTACGCTGGCCAGCTCGTTCCATGCGATCCTCAGTAGCACCCGGAAGGTGCTGCACTCGGTGTTCCTGGTGCTGCTCACTAACCAGGACAGCCGGGCCGATATAGTGAACTACATCGCGGAGATACTGAAATCGAACGCCAAGCGCATCCAGTACAATGCGGACGATCGGTTTCTGGCAAAGGACGGGTTCATGCTGAACTTTATGTCCGTGCTGCAGCTGCTCTCGGTCAAGATCAATTTGGGGCGCATCGAACCGTTGTATCCGCACCACCCGGACAGTTTGGTGGACGTGGAGGACGAAACAAAGCTCAAGTTCTCGTCTCAGGAATATTCCGACTGGCTCGAGAAGCTGCAGGCGGGCAAAAAGTGGGAACCGCTCAAGTTCGTTACGCACTGCTGGTTCCTGACGCTGCACGCGCACCACCTCGGCATCATCCCGGCGATCCAGCGGTACAACAAGCTGCTGCGGGCCACGAAGGAACTGCAGCGGATGGTGGACGAACTGAACGCGACGATGGCGCAGTGGGAAAACACGCTGCTGGCGCGGCGCAACAAGCAGATGCGCGATCGGTGCAACAACCAGATCAACAAGCTGTCGAAGGCGAAGCTCAGCTGCGACATTGCCATCATCGACCCGAACGTGCTCGGTGCCTGCATGCAGTTCTATTCGTCCGTCTGCGAGTACATGCTGTACCAGATCGAGAACCGGCCGATCGAGGGGCTGTTCGTGAACCGGCAGCACCCGTCGACGCTGGTGGCCAACGACAACTTTTCCGCCCTGCCCGAGTGGTACATTGAGGACATTGCCGACTTTATCCTCTTCTGCATGCAGTACGTATTCGGTGGCCGCCCCAACTCCCATTGCCCATTCTACAGAGTCCTTCTCTCTCTCCACAGACACAGCATAAGTGTGATCGATTATGTGGACAACTCGATCATCACCTGGATCCTGACGCTCGTGTGCGCACCGCATCTGATCAAGAACCCGTACATCACTGCCAAACTGATAGAGGTCCTGTTCGTGACGTCCCCCACGATACAGACCACCTCGCAGCGGCTGTATCTGCAGGCAAGTGATGGTGGCCTCCATTAACACTGGTGGCCACCCTAACTCTAGGTGCTAGGTCTGACGTCACTCGAAGTAAGGCGTACAATGGCTCAAAACTTGTTCATAGGGGGCCTTCTGATGGGTAGATTCGACGATCCTGGTCTTTTGGCCCGTACTCCGTTCTACTGTCCGTTCTACTGTCACGGATCTACGGATCACTTCCTACGGTGCCTCCGTAGCTTCAACCTAGTGTTCAACCACCTGGTTGACTTTCACCGTCCTTTCCATCCGTGTTCCGTGTCGCCCTCGTCAACTCCTTTCCGTCCGTTTGATCTGAGTCGCGGGATTTCCTCACCTTCTGTGGTGGTTTCTTTGCATCCATCATCTTCCCGCTCTTTCACTCTGTTACACGTAAGCCGTCCTCTCCTATTGTTAATGTTTTAGTATTAAGATTCCGTGTCTAGCCTGACGGCGAACGCTAGTTATTAATAAATTAAATTAAATAACCGACGGTCGTCTCCCCTCTTCATCACCACACAGATAATCAACCACGAACTCGCTCAGACTGCGTTAGTAAGTGCACTTATGAAGTTTTATACCGACATCGAAACGACGGGGCAGAGTACTGAATTTTACGACAAGTTTACAATAAGGTAGAGGATCCGGCAGAACCTACTTGTACAAAAGTGCCTAACACGAGTGGCCCCCCGCTTTTCCCGCAGGTATCATATAAGCCATCTGTTCAAAGGGCTGTGGGACAGCGCCGTGCACCGGCAGGCGATCGTGAATGAGTCGAAAGGTGGCAAGCAGTTTGTGAAGTTTGTCAATTTCTTCCTCAACGACACGACCTACCTGCTGGACGAGTGCTTGGAGTACCTCAAGCGCATCCACGAGACGCAGGTGCTGACGCTGGACGAGGCAGCGTGGAGCGCCCTGACGCCGGAGGTGCAGCAGAACCGCCAGCGGCAGCTGGCCCAGGACGAGCGGCAGTGCCGGTCGTACCTGACGCTGGCGCGCGAAACGGTCGACATGTTCCACTACATGACGAAGGACATCAAGGAACCGTTCCTGCGCCCGGAGCTGATCGATCGGCTCAGCTCGATGCTGAACTACAATCTGCACCAGCTGTGCGGCCCCAAGTGCAACGATTTGCGCGTCCGGCACCCGCACAAGTACGGCTGGGAACCGCGGCGGCTACTCGGCCAGCTCGTGGACATCTATCTGCATTTGGCGTGCGACGAGTTTGCGGCCGCACTGGCGGGTGACGAGCGTTCGTTCGAGAAGCACTTCTTCGAGGATGCGGCCAAGCGCGTCGAACGGATTGGCATCCGGACGCGTGGTCAGGTGGACGAGTTTCGGAAGCTCATCGAGAAGGCGTCCGAAATCTACGTCCGGAATCAGGAGAACGCGGACGAGTTTGCCGAAGCACCGGATGACTTTAAGGACCCGCTGATGGACACGCTCATGACCGATCCGGTCGTGCTGCCGTCCGGTACGGTGATGGACCGGGCGATCATTACACGGCATCTGCTCAACAGCAGCACCGACCCGTTCAATCGGCAGCCCCTGACGGAAGATATGCTAATACCCGGTTAGTGGCCCCACCGTGAGGTCGTAAACTGGAACACTCTTTGAACGGACCTGTTCCCCTCTTTCTCTCTTTCACAGCAACGGAACTGAAGGAGCGCATCCAGCAGTGGATCAAGGACTATCGGGCGCAGAAAAAGTCTAGTTAAATGCGCACTCCCGGATCGAGCGGATCGAGCGGAACTCTGTATATCATCAAACCTTCTTGCGACGCACTTCCCGTTACATTTAATCTTTATCTCTCTCTCTTTCTCTCTGTGACCACCCTCCCCGTGGATAACTCTCTTGATAGAAATTGTTTGTGTGTGTTTAAAGTGTCCGTTCTATGTGAATGTGTGTGTGTGTGTTTATACGGCGGAGATCGTGAAGAGGAATTTCGGGTTATCACGTGCAATCGTCGGTTGTCAACAGCAATCTCTCTTTTAGTTTGCTCAAAATTTGTATCCACTCCCAAAAGGGGGGCCGTTCCGTTTAAAACGAGACACGGACCCCGCCGCATGGAAGCGGCGATACTGTCCCCACTGGCACGGAGCTTGCTCCGAGATTAAGAGATTTTTTGTCTATCCATCCACTCCACCACCACCACCCGATACTTTATCACGGCTCGGATTTGGGTTGCAAATATACGAAAACTGTAATACGGTGGCGCATGGTATCTGCAAATATATAGTAGTAGGCATAGGAATATTTATAACACAACCAAATAGATGTAGAGCGTAACAACACATATGAACGGTTTTTAGATTCTATTGTCATGCTAAACTGCGCTCTCCCTTCTTGCTGCTGCGAACCCGGATTGTTCCAGGGGGGTCAGTGTATGGGGTATATTACGGTGTTTCTTCATTTTCTGCCGAAGTTTGGCTCCCTTTGGCAGCTCTTGCCAGCAACGGCGCGCGCATCGTAGAAAAAAAAGGAACAGTTATGTGACAAATGAAAAAAGGGCTTTGAATAAACACGATAGGCTTAAACAACTCAACCCCCCAAAGTGTGTCCTTATTTTCGTTTGTGTTTGGCAACAAAATGAAGTAATAATTTCAAAAAGTGTGAGAAAATCATTGCGTTACCTCCTCACATTGTCATCCACGGCTGCGTTGCGTTCTCTAGTTTGCTGCAGTTCGACAAAGTAGGCACTGATGTAGTGGCAAATGAACTGATTTCCGGGGTGTACTTTTACTGGGAAAGAAATGGAAAATAAACAATGATTAACGGTAACGAAAACGATATGGTCGCCCAAATTTAAAACCCACTTTGCTAAGATCACGCTAATACAGGTTAAACCAAGAGACCAACCAGACCATGTATGGTGTAGCATGTAGCATAATCATTATCTTAAGATTTCATTTAATGAGTAAGTTATTTTTCGCCTTTTCCGCCTTTTGGAATTGGTTAATGGTATTTTAACGAACCTGGCCCAAACCAGACATCTCTCGCCACACCACTACACGCGCAATTCGGCACAGCTGAGCGACAGCTGTCAGCAGCGCGCTTTTGTTTACAATCTCGCCCGTTTTGACAGCACACGTACGTGTCGAATCATTTGCTTTGCTATGTACTCGCGGCGGCGTCGCCTACTTGTGCTTCTTCGGGTGCTTACGATCCTCTAAACGCGACGGCAATGCAATGTGGTGTGTAAACAGTTGGCCGGCGGCAAACGGTCGAAAGGAGTTACTGAAAAGAGGCCTCGATGTTGCCCCAGTACGAGCGACTCGCCGATTCGGCGGGGACCATCATCGGCGATGGGTACGGCGGTGCGATGAGAAAGAGTACCGTCCGCATCCGCTTCGGTAAAGTGGCCGGTGGGACCGCCGTGCTGCCGATCGTGGGGTTTCTGTTTTGCGTCGCCTGGTCCCTGCTGTACAACTTTGAGCAAGCGAACGCAACCCACTGCCTGGTGTACAACTTTCTGCCATCGCTGTCGGCCGCCATCGGCAACTATCAGCCGCAGCGGTTCGTCTGGCAGCTGTCGGTGCTACTGCACGCCCCGCCCCGCTATGCGATCGCCTTTCTGTACAAGAACCAACACCTAACGCTGCTGGCCCGCAAGCACCACCGGAAGGAGTGGGCCTACTTGGCGTGCATACTGAACATCATCGAGCTGAGCTCACTGGTTGGACTGAGCCTGTGGACGTCCAGTTCCAGCTACGGTAAGGGGTCGAACGGCCCGGCCTGGGTCACACCTGCACGCACCCCGTCTTAGATTGATTTAGTGTTCGTTCGTGTTTTGTGTATTGTGTTGCAGAAATTCACAAGTTTTGTTTCAGTGCCTTCGTGATCTGTTCCATCGTGTACATGCTGCTGATGGTGTTTATCAACCGGTTGACGCGCGTCGAAGAGCTGCTGACGCTGGCGGAGCGGAAATCGTACCGGTACAAGCGGCGCCTGCTGTGGGTCAACATTGTCTCCATTCTGCTGGCGGTGTACTTTTTCGTGCGCCACAACAAACACTGCGAACCGTTCGTGTACTCGCTGTTTGCACTCAGCGAGTATCTGTTCGTCTACTCCAACATCGGCTTCCACATGACGGCCTACTGGGATTTTATCAACGCAAACATGTACTTCCATTGGCGCAGCGGCATTCATTTTAGTTCCGTTTGAAAACAAAACGATCAAATCGGCATGTACATAAAACCAATCAGCGCGGGGTCGCGGCGTAAGAAGATGATCTATTCATTTTCAGGCAGTTTTAAAACATTATCAAACAGGAAACGGATCAGTGATACTTTACCAATATTATATGCAATCGTACAATAAAATAATGCTTCAACAACACTTTGGATGATCACTTTTTGATGTGAAACTCTTCCTCGATTTTGTCCGCAATCATCTTGGCGATCGACAGCGAACTCGTGGCCCCCGGCGACGGTGCGTTGCGGCAGTGCAGGATGTTTCGCGACAGCGCCGTGTTGCCCTTGCCGTGATCGAACACGAAATCATCTACCAGATTGCCATCGTTGTCGAGGGCCTGGGCCCGTACACCGGCCGGTCCACGGCTGACGTCGTACTCGTGAATGTCGGGAATGAATTTTTGCAGTTCCCGCACCTGCAGTGGTATGAACGCAGAACGAGCCACCTCCATCATGCCGGCCCCGATAAACTTGGACGCCATTTTGATCAGTCCCGGGAACCGCAGCGCGTCAATCAGCTCCGGCACATTGATGTCCGACCACTTGTACCCCTCGCGACGGAACGCCAGCACTGCATTCGGGCCCAACCACACGCTCCCGTCCATGCGCGGCGTAAAGTGTACACCCAGAAACGGGAACCGTGGATCCGGCACCGGATAAATATTTCCCCGCACCATATGGCACTTGTCCGGGTGCAGCAACAGATACTCGCCCCGGAACGGCACAATTTTGGGCACCGCCGAGCATCCGGTCATTTCGGCCAGCTTGTCCGACTGCAGCCCACCGCAGGTCAGAATGTTACGGGCGCGTATCGTGTCACCCTTTACGCTCCGCACCACAATCGGGTAGTCCAGCTGGTCCGGTGCCTCGGTGAATTTGGACACCTTAAAGTTGACGTACACATCGCCACCGGCCGCCTTGAAATCACGCGCATAGTACTGCGTCACCATGCGCCAATCGACGATCCCGGTGTGGGGTGACCAGATGGCCTTCAGTCCGTTGCAGAATGGTTCGATTTCTTTAATCTTTGCCCCATCCACCAGCTGTACTCCGGGCACATTGTTGGCCAGTGATCGCTGGTACAGGTCCTGTTATGGGCAAACAACAAACGGAGGGGATCGGCGGAATTACTTCGAAGCTATAAATATCGAATTCAGTGCCCTGAAGGCCGCACGCACGCGATATGGGAGCACGGGCGCGCGCGTACTCACATTCAGCCGTTCTACCTCCGCGGGGGTAGTGGCCACGATCAGCTTGCCGACCTTCTTGTACGGCACGCTTTTCTCGTCGAAATACTTGTAACTTAAATGCAACCCTTCGACGCACAGTTTCGCCTTCAGGGATCCCGGTTTGTAGTAGATGCCGGCATGGATTACGCCACTATTGTGGCCACTCTGGTGAAATGCTAGCTGGGGCTCCTTCTCCACCACCGCCACCCGCAACGTTGGGTGGCGCAGGAGAATTTCACGGGCCGAAGCCGTACCGACAATGCCACCACCGACCACCACAATGTCGTAATTTCTGCAAACGAAGGGAAAGAAGAAAACGGAACAAGGTCATGAGCCTCCTATCACTGCGAGCCTGCACCACCCCCGAATTACGATCCGAAAGAGTACGATCAAATATTTACCCACCTGTTTGCCTCGACAGAATACGCCCGGCGAGCAATCTTGGCTACGGTACATGGTACAGTCCTGAGCATCATTTCCCTACCGTTTCTAAGGCACACACACAGCTGATTACTACTACTCAAAACAAGAACGACGATCACCAGGCAGCCCTAAGGGTTCTTTCCGCGCTGGAGATCACCACAATCACTCCAACGTTGCGAAAAATTAGCGCCGCACTCTGGGTGGACTCGCTGCTAGGGACCCTCTGTGCGAGTGCCCTCCTTACCAATCAGACGACGGTGATTGACCTTGTGTGTGACATTGTTTTCTTACTACAAAACGGCACGACCCACCACCCACCACCCACTGGGGGGCACAAGCGAATACGATACTTGCGAAAACATAAACCACGTGACGCGGGCGGCGCCGATAAAACTTTGACAGCCGCAGCTTAAAGTTCGCTGCGCGTCGAAAGCTCAATCGAATTCGTACGCCTGAACGACACCAGAGGGCGCGCGCTTGGAAACCAAGACAATGCGGGAAGGAAGAACCAGAAGAACGCCTTTTCTTTCCACAACGTATGCCATGATATTTTGAAACTAATAATAGTATTTAATGATAATTTTAAGCCTCCTGTCGAAAGGTACGAAAAACACGTCAAAAAAGAACTTTTCCCACTTCCAACCCCGGTGGTGTTTCACCTTTTTAAACCGAATGTTCCTGGTTTTCGTCGTGCCCATTGTTGCCGGCCAATTTGACACACCGTGTGATATGTAACAGAAAAGTTGTAGTAGGCCTAACACGAGGACACGAGGTGAACACGTGGATGGTGGTGTAAGAAACCCAAAAACCCCACAAAAAGGTTCCATCTAAGGATGTGTCGGTTTTATTAGGAGTTCGAAAAAGAGATTGAATACTGCAATGTAATTAATGTTTGTAGTTCTTTTAGTTAAGGCTGCCCTCGGATTGGAGCCGGATGGGTTTCTCCTCCGCGGAGGCGTCTCGCTTCGGTCGGCGTGGCCACGTAATCGACAACAGAGCGAGGACGCCACGGAAGCCCAACCCAAAAATATGTACATACATTCTATTTATCGCTCGTTATATTGGCTAATAAAAATACGAGAGGCTCTTTCATATTCTCCTGCCGGGCCCCGCGCCGTGGCGTGTGCGTTATCATCATGTCGACGCGCTTGAAACGCTATGCCATTTCAAGCGAAAAATGCGCGTACCGCCAGCAGCAATAGCAATGCCAACAAAAATGTAAGGCTTCGATGGCCCACGAGGGCCGAAACAAGAGAAGTACCACACACCAACCATATACCCCCACAAGACGAAAGAGCGGGAAACGTGAATTTCGGAACCACATTCACACATTTCTCTTTCTCTCACTTGGGTTTGTGAGAATGGTGGTTCGAATCGGTGCGCGCCCCGGTCCGATGATACCCGGGGACCAACAACACGACGATAATTTCAAAAGCAAGCCTTCCCTCCAGGTGGCCAGAGCCGCCAACCACAGCCCAGCTCTCGTCATGCCCGCGTGCGGCCGGCCAGCGCATGTAAGACTCAATCTCTCGCTCTCTCTTTCTTCTTGTATCTTTTCTTTTGGCGGCATCTTCGAGCCCGCGGTCTTCTCTCTAGCAAGGCGCCAGAGCTGCAAGAATTCTCATCGCGGACCCGGCGTGACGCGTACTTCAAAATCTCCCGGGATCTCCAACGGCTTCTGTGTGTGTTGGTGTTCCAGCGGCACTTCCTTCCGGTGAATGGGACTGCTACGATAGGCATTTTCTTCGCCGGCTTTTGGCGCGAGTAACAGGCTTACTATGTTGTATTTGGAAAATTCGACAGAATGGACTGCTTTGACGGAAACGGATCTATATAAGCATATCAAAACAGAAATATTCGTGCGGTTTGAGTTGTAATTTTTATAAAAATAAGTTCTCTCAATTATATCATCTACAACCGGATTCTAGAGAGAGATCTAGTTCGCTCTAGATCTGTTTTGTCTCAATGCCGGGAGGAGGTTCCAGCACCACAAACAGGTACACTACTCCTCTCACGACGTTAATGAATCGATTTCGAATTGTGCGCGCGTAGGGAAAAATACACGCTAATCCAGCACACACAAAGGAAATAACACAAATGAAGGAAGCTAGCGCTTACAGGAAGGCCCTCATTCTAGGGTCGAACAGGCCGGAAAAATAAGCTTTCCCGTGCACATCCGCGCACCGGGTGATGCCACTTTTGGTTTTAATTTTTACGATGCGCGCCCTTCTATCCGGTGGTGTCCCGTCAGGGGTGGTTCTGCTGTCCCACATTTTCTCTCTATATAGAAAATCGAACGAAAGAGGTGGTGCCGTGGTGGCCATATTCGCAACATAGTGTCACCGCCAAAGAGGTACGCGCATAAATAGCTTTATTCCGGAACGGGCTCTCTTGCCGGCAAAGAGAGCGCACAGCCGCGCTCCGGGGACGGGTAATATTTGAGGGGTGATCTGCGCATGTATTTGGAATCCATGCCCCGCGCACACAACCACCTTTCCCGAGTCCTGGTTGGTTGTATGGGAGATGATGTAAGAGGAAGCACTCTCCCCTCCAAACAGGGATTCCCAGCGCGCACACATTCTGTGCACGTGTGTCACCTGGTGTGCGTGTTTCTGTAAAAAAGAGACCTTTCTCCCTCTTTTCGCTCATAATGCCCCCTATCGAAAGGGGGTGCGCGCGCTGCGTGGTGTTCCAGGTGAAAGGTAGTTGAGGGAACCCCCTGGGTCGGCGCTTCAACCGTAACCATAGGCCGCCTGCCCGAGAGGAACCCAACACACCCCGCGTCTACATATATGCTGCTGCACCACCGCCGTGGGCTGAGCATGTGTTAGTGTTTCAGTCATGTTGTGTGGGTATAACACCGCGTACCACGACCAAACGGGAACGCGCTACACACGGGGTGAGACGTCAAAAGCTGATCGTAGCAGGCAAAGGAAGTCTCTTCCCTGGAAATGTGGAAATTTGGAGTTTGATTTTTCCACGCGCAGCTGCATGATTTGTCCCCTCTCGGGACACACCAAAGCCGCGCGTGGGCAAAACAGAAACATATATACCTTTCTCCTGAGGTTTTCCGGAAGTAGCCTCTTCTATTCTGTGCGTGCACAGCAATCCGCCGGCTGTAACGACGCCAAACTAGAATATGAAAAGCGCGCGCGTCACCGGCCGGGGGTTGCTTCGATCGGATCATCTATCCCGCGCTTCCGCAAATGAATTGCATTGGGGTTCTCTCTTTCTTTTTAAAACAGAATTATGGGGCTTTATCTATTTTTACTCGTTTCGTTATCGTATTTGAGCTCACAGAGTTCCACGGGAAATAGAGTTTCATCAAACGGTGTATATGCACAGCAGCGCGCGCTGCTTAAGTTTATTTTTTACTCAGTAAGTAATCCGCTTTGAAACTACTACACAACACGCGGTTACCAAGCAACGACCCATTGTGGTTGCTGCTCATGATTCTGAGCAGAAAAAGGTTAAACGATGGATTCCCCCAAAAAGAAAGGTTTAGCAGCAATAAAAGAAAGAATTGTAGTAAAAAACGGAACGTAAAACGATTCCCGCAAAAAAAACGATGACACGTCACAAAACGGTGATTTACTAAAGCATTTTAAAGGAAAAACAAAAATGTCTAGAGCAAACTTTAAAGGATTCATCTAGAACCGTGAGTCAAAAAATAGATAGAAATGTCGCACGCTTAAACACTAAACACGTAATTTTTTGTTGTTGAAATTCTACGTTAGGTACTCTTTTTGTCATTATTACTATTATTGTATTACGCCATCCATTTCTTTCTTTCTCTATGGTTTACACTCTCAAGGAGAAAGTATCCTGCTGTCATCCCCCGTTCAACGAATAGGCAAAGTGTGCTTGGATCGTTTCCATCACCACAATCTCATCATCTCGTTGTCTGAACTATCAACTGTCGATCCGCAGAGAACTGACCAAATCGTGGAATTCTTGGAGAGTACCATTTTTTTACAGTTAGAGAGGTGGCGTGTGTGTCAATGTTTTCTTTTCTTTATTTTTTGCATCCTCTCACATGGCGGACGTCTCGCGCCATGAACGACCTTAAACATTACCATAAACATAGTATGTACTGTCCGAAATGTTTAATTAAACGATGTGGGGGGTGTTGTGTATATTAGGGCTTTTGCTTAATTTTTGGATGTACCACCCACGAGAGGACGCGCCAAACACCGTCCGTCCGTCCGTCCGACACACGTGGTGCGCGGCCAACCGGCCGGCGGGAGCGACACATTTTGGGATTGTGGGGGGCGGCGGATCAATCGATCGTTACAATTGTTTTACTCTTCTTTAATAAATTGGTTTATAGTGCTCTCCCGCGCTTTAGCTCCATTCTACTTGGTACACAAAATTAAAAAACATAATTAAGTATAAAAAGAGAACTAAAAATCATTCAAAAAAAATGTATCCCTCACTCTAGAGCTGCTGCTTGATTATTTTAGGGTCCTTTTTGTTTTTTGCACTATTTTGCAGAGACATTCAACGTAATCTATGTTGCACTTCCTCTTGCGGTCATACAGTGTGTAATGTGTGTGGCTGGGTGGCTCCTTCTATTATTTTCTCTACTTTGCAATGAACAATGTCCCCGCCGAGCGGTCCTCTACTATATCTCTATGTGTTCTTGTGTGTGTGTGTTTTGGTCAGGTTTGTAAGTTCCCGTCGTCCTTTTATTATCTCTCAATATCTCTCTCACGCCTTTGCTCGTCGAGTAGTAGTAGTAGTAGTAGTCACACTGTACGGTGTAGTGTCCTGGGATGCACGGCGCGTGGCGTTTGGTAACGTGCGCCTCGGCTGCCTTGGGGCCACACAAATATGAAGGGGAAAGGATGATGCACGACACCATCTCGTCGTCTCTCCCCCCGATACACACTAAAGAGGGCTCTCCACAAATCGAAATTGAATTACATCAATTTGATGATGAGATCCATATATAGTCTCTCAGCCACCTTCATGGATAACACACCTCAATGTTTTAATAATGCTGTGTGAGTGAGTAGTGTGTGATTTCTGTCTGACCATTTGTGTACCTTTTTCTTTGCTATAATACCACTCATCATCATCATCATAATCATCACTGCCAATATCTCCTATGCAACACGCGCCGCGGCTAATGTATGTTTTGACCCATTTTTAATGACTAATGTCCAGCCGTGTTTCTGCGCACCCTCTATAGCGCACTCGTGATTTTCAGAGGCTCGCAAGAGCACTCTGTTGCCTCCAACAGTCTTCTAGAAGTCGTCTAAAACTATACCGAGACCTGCGACCTGTGTGAGTGGCTGGCTTGGCATAGATTGCTTAGATTACAAACTGAGCTGAGAAAACATTCCGATACTCTCTCTCTCTCTTACTAGGGGGCCATCATCCTGTTCTTCTCGCGCGTCCATTTACTAATCTCGCGTTTGTGTCCGTCGTTACCGTTCTCCTTTGTCGGGTGCTACACACTTATTCTTATAGCAGAGAAGAGGCTGCTGTTACTACTTCGTTCCTCTTCCACTACTCACCACCTTATGGTAGGTGCGCGCAAAAAGTTGTATGCCTTCGCGTAACACGCGCTGAATCTACTATCCTGCGCTTTTCTGCAACTGTGCATATGATGATGTTCCGTTCTGTGTGTGTGTTGGTTTGCATAACTCTTTCTTCTTTTTGCATAACATATATATTTATATATATATGTATATGCACTCAGCATAATTGTTGTTGAGAAAATCCTGTTGTTTTATTATCGTGTTTTCTCTCGCTCTCTTTCTTTCTTTCTTTCTTTCTTTCTCTCTCTGTCTTGTATAACTGGCGTACTGCGTGTGATTGTATGTGTGTGGTGAATGGGTGTGTGTGTTGTGTTTTGCGTTTTTTGTTGGTTTTTCTCTTCATCATTTTTTATAAAATATATACACAAACAAACTTTACAATTGTTTTCATCGATGCATATACCTTTTGCAGCGCGCGCCTCGCTCTCTCTCCTTTTTAAACGCAAATTCAAAATAATAAATCACCTATTACTAGAGTTATTTTGTTTTGTTTGTTTTTTGTTTTTTCTTTTGTTAGTCTCACTCTCGAATGTCCACTCATTCATTACGCATCCTCATCGTCTTCTTCGCCCTCGATTGAAGCATCATCCTCCTCATCTGAAGCATCATTCGCGTGTTACAATAAAAGGGTCGCGCCAATAATGCACACACGACGACGCACAAGTAGAGGAGACGCACACGAGAGACATACATAAATCGGTGGAAGAGAGATTGAAAAAAGAAGAAAAAAGACGTAGAAATGTAATATCAGCAAACAGATTTCTCAAAACACAACAACATATTATCACGCAGTGGGCGGTGGTGGTATTAAAAATGACCGATGCAGCAAAGAAAAAAACACCAAAGCAACCTGTGTCGTCAGTGAGCTGTGTTTCAGGAACAAGATCCAGGAGCATGTGAGATACCGGAACATAGGAGGCTGTGTATCGTAGACACACGCGTTCTTACCACGATGAGGCGGCAAGGCACAAAGTAGGCGACGGCGCGAGTTCAAACACATATTTGGCGCGAAAACATTTTCGCGATCGATCAACGGAACCACACACAGGGGGGGACCGAGAGTCTAACGGCCTGGACAAGGATATGTAGGACGAGCATCGGACTTCGCTCGTATTCCGAAAAACCAGAATGTGTGCGCACAGCAGCGCTCTCTTTGGCTACCAATTTTATTTGATTTAACCACCACCACCACACCCAGGAGAGAGCGAATTTGGGAGACAAAAGCTTACCTTCAGCCTCGATGTCCTCTTCATCGCCGTAGGGAAGGTCGTATTCCTCGTCCTCGCCCTCCAGCTCTTCACCTTCGTCTTCCACATCTTCCTCCTCTTCACCGGCACCGTTTTCGTCTTTCTTCACTTTTTTGGATTCTGGAGTTTTCTCCTGTGCGCGATGATAAGAGGGTTAAAATAGATTAAAAATGTTGTTACAAAAGTGCACACAAATTTTGTGGAAGATTGTTATTTTTGGAGGTTAAATGTAAGCGAATGGCTTTCTCGGCAATATAATGAATCTCCTGCTTTTTTTTGGCGGTTATCCCAAGGGCATAGGGACTTCTTGAGGGCGCCACCACAGCCAGCAACAAGAGAGAGTACACTCTTCTATCATTCTAACCTATATACAATAGGGTACCCCACGCGCAAACTCCTTCTCCACGAACAGAGCCGTGAGCCGTGTGCTTCTCACGCAGCAGGAGCTTCACAGCAATTGAATGTATATGACGCCGAAAACGGCATTTATAATTGCACAAAATCAATATCTCCCATAATCAAAGCTTTTCCCTGGTTATGAAACAAAATATGCACTTCTCTGCGTGTATACACGAATGTCTGATGCCCCTCTTTTATCAGTCACGCGTCGTGTCGACATCGATCAGACTCTAATTTGGGTAGACGAAGTGTGTGAAAAAAGCATCGAGAAACATAATCGATGAAGAATCCATACTTTGCCCTAGTACGCGCGTGGGTTAACGCGGAAGAGAGTGCAAAAGAAGATGGACCACACCATTACACGGGGGGCCACCATCGCATAAACTCCTTCCTGTTTTTTTTTTCGTTCGAAAAAAACAATTCGACCAGAAGCTCCTTTTCATAGAGGGCGCGCGCTTTCTTCATGCTCCACTACTGGGCGACTGGTGTGCGTAAGTTCGCGCGTCCACAGGAGCAACGTACGCGTTTTGGTGGCAGAAAAGTTTGTTTACCTTTCCACTACCACACACACATTAGAGCGCCCCACAAACACCTCTTACATAGCAGCAGCAGCAGGCTATGCACGCCGCGCATCCTCTTCACACACGCCACCATCGATCTATGCTTACGTGTAGCGTCGTGGTGTGCGTGATAAGCACGCTTCGATCGCTTCAAAAGCCGGCATTTTTGACAGAAAAATTAAGAGGCTGACCCTGATTGAGTGAGTGTGCGAATTTGATAAAAAGAAAATGATTAAACGCGCGTCACTCGCACGTAAATGATCTGACCCGCATCAATAATCGATGTGGTGCGGCGGCGGCGTCTAAAATATAATTGGAAAAATAATCTTTGTATTTGTACATTGATAATATGTGCCACCCTCCTCTCTGCCCCGTGAGCCGACCCGGTGTGTTGTACACACTTTTCAACCGGCGTCTGGCAGTGCGGATGTGTGCGTGACGCCGCGAAGCGAAGCATTACTCTACTTCTACACCTCACACTGAACGCTGTTATGTGACGCCAGCGATGATGCTCACGCGTCGCCGCCAACTTTGACCAAGGGGTGTTCTGGTTCTGAGAGAGGAAGTGGCATTTTTTACACCAAACACCCTACCTACAGTAACACGATGTGACGGAGGCGTCCTCTCCTCCAATTTGTCCACCGGGGAAACGAAAAAACTTAATGTTGCGTGAGAGAGAGAGAGAGTGTGTAATACTTTCATATTTCGAATAATACTCTAGCCGCCGCCCCCTGTGCGCGCGCGGCGTACTCTCGCTGAACCCCACAGCAGAGCTTACTTTCGTCGTCAAACAGCACACCAGAGAAAAATGAAAACTATTTTTATTTAAATTTTGAATCATTTGCACAATATGCCATTCGAAGAGAGTGAGAGCTTGGCAAAATAAGATTCGCATTTAGCCTCTTTCTAAACGGAGACGCTACCGCGCGGTGCGTGGCAAACCGACGCGCCGCCACCGCCGCCGCAGCCATGTTTTTGTCCCAGAGAGAACGCGCAACACACCGCCACCCCGGCCGGGGGCCGTATGCATCGAAGTGTATAATATTTCGCAAGGTCGATCCAATTCCTATACACCTGTGCGCGCGGCGCGGCGCGAGACATGGCGTTGGCTGTGGTGCAATGGTTTCTTATGGCAAAACTGAGCACAAGACGCGCCTACTGAGCGTGAGTGAGTCTCGCCCCGTCGAATGTTGTGGGTTTAAGCCAGATTAATATGCTTAAACGCATTTATTACTCAGTGCCCTTTGCGCCATTTGTAGAAGGAGCTCTCTCTCACGCACGACCAGCAAAAGCAAAGCCTGATGGTCCTCCTGGCCTGATATATTATTCCATCTCCAATCTCAAAAGGGATCAAAAATAGATTTGCCGATGTTTGCCCGTTTTTTCTCGGTGGTCCACCAGAAAATGCACACACTCTCTAATTGGTATGCCACGGAAGATGATAATTCCAAACACACTAGCTCTCTCCACACTGCAGCAGATCGATTTGCGATATCATCCTCCTGAAAAAAGGCCACTATTCGGCGAAAAATTAGAAACTATATACAAAAATGGGTACAAGCGCGCCGGTAAGAATTTTAAAAGGCGCCATATTTCCGCACACACTTCAGAGCGCATTCAGCAGCAGGCGGCGGCGGGGCTTTCTCACTTTACGCCGTTATGTTGTATGCATGTGTGCGTGTAAGTAGCCACTCAACCCTGTACCTCTCCGTTTGATGTGTGTGTGAGAATGAGAAAAAACACCGGCCGGCCGGTTTTCTTGTCAACGAAGAACAGAGCAGGGCGCGCGCAATGGAAATGAATGATGGCCGGCCATCGAGAGGTGGAAGAACCAACCACTCGACACGACGCGTAGGAGCATTTTCCGGGAGTGAATATCTTAAGTACACACACGCACGCACGCACACCATAATTCACTGAGAAGAATTTTGTGGCTGTGCCCCGTTTCTTCCCAATTTGATAGTGCCGTAAAAGATAAAAATCTTTAGATTAGGACACAACAAAAAAACAATAAATATGCGCGCACATCCTCCTACGTAGAATGCACACACACACACACGTGAGTTCTTTGGCCAAACAAATTGACGACACTGGTTTTGGGGTTCATTCCGAGTACAGGGGCTGGCCGTTGCCGTTACTGTCGATCCATAATCGATGCAAAAAATAGTGGTTCCAATTCGCGGGGCTTGGCTTCACTACTATTTCTTCTCTTCAAATCTCACTAATCCGGAGAGCTGCGGTGCACGATTCCAAACGAATATACATTATTCCCCATCATAGTAACCTAGCTGGGCTGTGGTGGAAACAATCCATGGCGCGTACAGTGAAAGGATAACATCAGGAATAGAGTACACACTACTACCGCACAAGACAACGTGTCACACACACAGGCGCGCATCGTCGCGTGTTCTGTATACGCATACACTCGCAAAGTCGAACACAACAAGCACGTGAGAGAGCGAACACATCCACATGATGTTGCTACACACTGGCGCGGCGCAGGACCTCTTTATCGGAGAAAATATCCTCGCGCGTCCACCACCGCCTGCTCCCGGCGCGCGCGTCATGGTGGTCCTAAAACGGCGTCGTCGTTGTGGTTTTGGGAGGGCTACCCAGATTCGCATTGACTTGAAGATGGCCCCGTTGTCTTCGGTGCGCGCTCGCGGGGCGCGTTGATGGATAATATGCGCGGCGCGGCGGGGAAATCAGTAAAGATTATAATAATAATACTCACCTCGGCAGGCCGCTTGACTCCTTTCACCTCCTTGGTTTCGGCTTTCTCCTCCGCCGCGGCAACATTCTCGACCTCGACTTCACTGTTTTTGTCCGCGGAACTCATTTTATTTGGTTTGGGTTGGTGGTTTTTTCGCCTTTCCGGTCAAGTAAATCGTTAACGACGCGCTGCTGCTGCTGCTGGTTGACGCTCCGTTGTGCGTGCGTGCGTGCGTGTGAGTCGGTGCTGTCAGTTAGCGGGATTTCTCTTCACGCGGAATGAGCGCGTTTTTCCAATTTTCAGCTTGCTGCTTGCACCGGGGGCCGATAGATTATACCGATCACTCTCTACACACTTCAGCGTACGGTTGATGAATGTTGACCTCAGCGCGCCTCCTCTTTAACAACTAGTAGTCTCTATCGCGCGCTTCTGTTCTAGAGGCCTCTTCTTTCTCTGACGACGCTCTTTCAGTCTTGCGTCTCGCTCTGGGCTGCGTGTGCGTGTGTGCTGTGTGACAGACGAGGACCGGGAGGTACAACAACCGCTCGGGACAAACGATGCTAGCGCACTGACCGCTCGAATACGACTGTGGCGCTGCTCCGGGCCGGCATGGTGAGGTGTGAACGACAGCGCGCCGGTTGAGCGACGGCCACGCCACGGTGGGGGAAACCGCTTTTTCGTCACCGGGACCCTTTCCGGGCCAAATGTAGTTCAGGTTTAATTTTTTGAAAATATAACGCAATTTTAGACACCAATCTGCATCATTGCTTTGGGGGATTAAACTAAATTGAAAAATCTGTTTCTCCCTGACGAGGGATGCATGAGTAGAGTGCAGGCAAAATTTGGGTTGCCGGCATGAGTAGAACGCGTCGGTTGCATGATGTTGGGACGGCGTCCGACGCTTGCGCCCGGCCTACTGTCTACACCATCAGATCCAGCACTACGTTTCGTCTCGTGAATGTCATTTCTTGCCCGTTCGTTGAGCAATCTCCCGCGCCGCTTTCTTATCGAGGCGTCCATTGCGAACACCTATTTTGCGAACAGACAGCCTACCGTGCGGTAGCAAGAAGTGAATTTTCCGCTTCGGAACAACTTCAGGCCGGCAATCGCGGTCCCGGCAATCGACCGGCATCAAGCACTCGCATTCACACCAACGCCGCGCCCGCGAACAGCAGCAGCTGGGGTACGGTGCGGCGCGCGTAAAAGATGCCATCTTTTTTATCGCTTTCAAACCTGTGTGGGGAAATTAGCAAAGCCATAATCTTTCACCAGTGACGGGTAGTATCTCGTTGTTGAAAGGAGCATCTTTACTTTTGCTTCCATGTTGGCGGAATTTGGAAACAAATAGTTTTTTTGTGGGGAATTGGGGATAGTTTTTTTGTGGGGGAACTAAATTGCGGTTAATTTTGGTTTGTAGTAATTAGAAGTAATTGACAATTGTTTGCGCACATTATATGGGACCCGATTAATCGCCGACAACGACGAGCAATCGTTAATGTTTTGAGCAAGCACAGAGGCGTTATCAATCGCAGCGTGCTTTGGTCGCAAGTCGCTGTAAAGTGTGTGAGCCATTTGGGTATATGCTCAGGTCCCGCTCTTCCACAGGACATTCGAGGTGTGCGTGCTTGGGTGGCGTTAACGCGGCCCTTCCGAAGCTTGGCGAGGACGAGATTATTTATTTTCTCCGAAAGCGCGTGGGGTTGCTAATCAAAGTACCCAGCCACCACCACCCACATACTGCCACAGCAATAAAGCTTATCAAGAATTTGGAGCACGGCTTTTCGGAAGCGTCCTTAATCTTACCTTTGTCCACGAACTAAATCAACGGTCAGTATAAAAAATAAATGAAACTTTGGGAATTATTTTTCAAACATTAAAGCTCACCATGCACACTACTGCCATCTGGTGGCTTGAAGCACCCGAGCAGCTTTTGAAGCTTTCTCGTGCTCTCGGCAAAGCTTTCGTTTTGAAAGTCCTACCGGAAGCGGAAGAGGGCCATTCGAATCGGAAATTGGGAAAATGGAATGTGAAGCATTAACTTGAGATATGTTGTTTGCCACAACATAAGCGATACCAGATAATGTTGAATTATGCAATAACATTAAGTAAAGTACAATGCACAACAACGCAGAGAGAGAGAGAGACCCATAAGCGGAACTGCAATGATGTCATCTGAATCGTCCCCACCACCCAATGAAATGCTTTATTATGTTCACTCAAAATATTCACTACTTTCTCTACTTCTGACTCTCTGACTCGGCCAGGAGTTCCGAACCCGAACAGCCGATGTGTGTGCGCGGCGCAGCACGCGGTTCAGGAGAGCTTTAGAGTCACAGCACACAGCACACGGGCACCCGGGCACCCGGGCACACGGGCAACGAAATACTACTGACCTACTAAAAAGAAAGTCTCTCTCTCGCGCGAACGCCGCGTGTTTGATCGCCACCCGAGCTGTAAGTGCACCACACCGGAGGGCGGCGACGACTGTATGTGACTGCTGTGCGTGTTCCGGTTCCCGTACCACCTCCCGTCTATACGCGACGCGGCGACGATTGGCTGTGAAGCTGTGTATGTGGCTGTTTGCTCTGCTTTCTCTCTCGTTCCGCGTTTTCGACTAGTAAGTCCCCCGGTGGCCCGGCTGTGTCCGCGGCCTGGGACCCAGCACGTTACACAAACCAGTCCCATCCTAGCATCCGCGCAACGAACAACTAGTGGCTCCGATTGGACCATTGCAGTAGCCCCGTCGCAAGTCGCAAAGCTTCCTCTCCGGCGTGGCCACGAAAAACAAACGTTCAGTTACTGGTGGGAGATTTGTGCAGTACACGCGATGGGTCGGCAATAGTTTGGCAGCGTTCGGAAAGATCATCGAAAGATGATTTAAAATATGTCCGATTTTTCAACACTCCACTAGCGCACATCCGAAGAAAGCCGCCGGACACGGGAAAGAAAGCAGAGAAAGTTCGCCAGCAGCAGCAGCAGCAACAACATGTGCAGTACGGTGGTGACGGTGACGGTGGCCGCAGTTTGTACAAGTGCAAGATCAAAAAGGCGCATATGGAGTGGCGTTTCGGAGATCAAGTAGCACCGTAGCGCGTGTTCGCCACAGTGTTACCGAACGACGGTCCAAGAATTTGGGCAATGATTAGTGCGCCAACGTGTCGGATGTTAGTTTGTGGCCATTTGTGGGCAGTGGCTAGAAGATAGTACGTGCCAGATCCAGCGAACGACACGGCACGACTAGTAGTAGTGCAAAACAGTGACAATCGTGAAGCCCAATAGTCTGAAAGCCGGTTGTCCTTTCAATTCCTTGCGAACTTGGGGCACGTGACGGAATTGGTTAGATAAACGTGAATCCCGAACTAAACGATTCTTTAGTTCCGATTGCCACAATCTCAGCGCAATCGCTTCAACGATTCGAACGGGCTCTCTTACTTCACCACCATGGTTGCCATGGAGATCGGCTCCGTTCAATCACCACGTAGTAGCGTGAGTAGCAACGTTATGTACACAATTTAAGGTTAAGTTGTTGGGCCGCATCTCGCAGTTCAATCGCAGAGCTCCGAGGCCAAAGTAGAGCAACGGCAAAAAAAGGTGCGCCTCTGTGCAGCAGTTTGCATTTGCGGTAGAAACACCTGTACTTATGTCCCCCCCGCCATGAGGGGACACATATGCGAGTGAGCGGTCGCCTCCCGTTTTCCCACACGGCATGCAGCGCGGCACCGAGGAGAAGGCGCACGAGGTTCGTGGCCTAATTTTAGCACACGCATTCAAGTCTCGAGCCAGTCGTCACCCAGAGAACCGCAGCGCGCCGAAGAAGAAATGGATCGTGTGCGCGATCTAGTGCGTCATCGCTAGAACGGGGATCGGATGGAGATTGTTACGTAAACACGGTGTTGAAATAGATTTTTCTGGGTTCGACCAAACGTCTCACTTTCTCCCGTCCCGAAAGGGCTCGAAAAGGCGTCCCAAAACGGGAACTAACGGGAGTGGGCTGTGATCGGGCGCACAGGTCGTAACCGTCGGAAGAGTCATTGGCCCCTTCTTCGAAGCGGGCTTTGTTTGGGTTTGGTTTTTCTTCTGACCCTTCCATCGGCATCGGCATCACAGATATCGGGAGTCGATTCGTCTCACGGGGTCGATCGAATCGATTTCTACTTTTACTCTCGTTTTACATATCGGTCCCCGGACACACCATATGGAAATCGACTTTCGCTTTCGCGCGATCGGTCGGTGCGGTCAAAGCGTTATGAGTGTGGTCACCGGGTGGTCATCGAGCAGATCGAGAAACAGATGCACAGATGTGAAAGTGCACTCGGGCAAGGTCAGCAGTCCCAGATGTTCGTGAAAGTGCACAGGGCTGAGGCGAGACAACGAACGGTAATTAATCGGTGGTCAAGGAGTTGGTGGTTGGTTTTGGGGAAAGTTTGCCGCAAAGGAGCAAAGCACAATCGATTAAAATGAAATGCTCGTACCCTCGGTCTGATCAGTTGATCGCACTCCCCGCCCAGCGCCGGGGTCCCAGTGCGGGTACGTGCTGTTAATAATAAAATCGCGCCAAGGTTTATTGTGGGGGGCGCTGCCAGGAAAATGGTTCACTGGGGCTGGCGCTCGACACCCGTTAGGTTTAAGGCCGCCTGGTGCCGGTGCCACAGGTGCCACCACACCATTTGAAGGGTGATCAATGCGACGCACGTTTCCCGGCTGTGACCGGAATGCCAATTACCGAACAGTGTTCGATCAACCATCAACACATTTTTCCGTTTCTCTTCGGATCTCGCACGACCTTCGTGTAGAGTGTCTTCACACTTTCATTTTGATAAGGCAAACTCGTCGCCTCGATTAGTGTTAAATGTTTCTTCTAATGTGTTTGTTAACCCACGAAAGAGTAATTGCGCAATCGCAACATTTACCAAAGATAACGCGTCGATCACAACACATTAGGGGGGTCAATGTAGAGAAATGAAATAAATGCTGATCCTCAGTTAACCTTTCACTTTTTCCATATCAAAACTTTGGGGACCACGCGGGGGCAAAAAGTAAAAGTTGCCAGCTCCGGCAAGGTGGGACGACCGGCGAAAACGGAATGCTCGGACTATCACGATGTGGTGTTTGGGGTGTTAATGTGTTGCGTGGCCGCTTTTGGTCACCGAAAACTGTTTATTTGCTCCGGATGAGAGACGGTGGTCGCGGCACACGAGGAGAAAGTTGCGAATCAACGCGTGACCGACCGACCCTCATCAGGTGGCGGAAGAAATGGAGATGAAGCACCTGGCAACTGGCGGAAGCTCCAAGCTCCAAGTATCTAAGATAAGAAACATGCCCCAGACTCAGCTTTTTTTGCTTCTTTCAGTGGCGCACCGGCGGCACTGGTTTGCTGGTGTTCTGTTCGGTCGTTTTGGCCGTTCTCCTACTCCCGCTGCTGACCGGGACTACGATCGCGGAAAGCTATGGCTACGATTCGGCCTCGTCGTGCGATCCCACCCGAACATCGCGCCGGGGCCGATCGCAGCTACTGAAGACAATCCCGTGCGACCTAAGCGTCCAGGCGTACTGCAACCTGCCCGGATCGGCCTACCCGTGGCATGCGGTGCGTCGGTTCGTGCACGAAAACCAGGGCCTCATGCGCCGGATGTACGGTGACGTGCGCCACATCTCGGTGCTGAAGGGTGAGATCGATAACAACGAGATCGACGTCGACGACATCGATCGGGCGGCCGAACGGTACGCGCGACCACACGCCAAACGGCGGCCCGAGGCTGGAAAGCGGTTAAAGTATCTGCGACCAGCATCCCAGTACGAGGTGCCGCCGCCGGCAACCGGCGGAGCTGGACACTATTTGACACGGGACAAAAACAACGAGATCCCCTTCAATGAACCCCATTTTCGGCCAGCGCAACAAAAGACAACCTCCACGACAACCGTGGCACCGTCCAGCAGCAGCACCAGCATTCCGGCGACCACAGCACCGACGACTGCGAACCCGATAACCACCGCCCGGAGTACGGAATCTTCAACGACCGGCGAATCACCACCGCACAGCAGCAGCAGCAGCAGCAGTGGCGGCAATGTTACAACCGAGGGGCCAGTTTCGACAACAGAGGCCCCTGAAACGAATGAAATTGTTAGTACGAGCGAGCGGACCACGGCTGCGTCGAATAAAACCTTCGTCGGAGATATCTTCCTGGCTGCCACCGATCCGGCCAACGGTACGTTCATAAGCAACAGCATTCCCATTGGGTCACCGATCGAGCCGCCGATCGATCTGCCCGCACTGTCTTCCCTGGCGAAGCTGGACACGGACAACGTTGCGGGTGACGGTGGGGACGGCAATGGAAAGATATCGTCCACACTGAAGCTCGTAACGACGACGACGACGACGGCCAAGACGGTCGAGGTTGAGTCCACCATCGGTGGCTATCCGAACGATCGGCTGGACACGGTCGATGGGGACGATGCCCTGGGAACGGTTGAGCTGGAAACGGTAACCGGTAACACGGTAACCACCGAGGCCGAAGAGGCCTCGGTCCCAGCAGCGAGCAGCGCGCTCCATTCGCAAAAGATTCGCTTCGAAAGCATCAAACCGTCGGCGGCAGCGTCGGCAAAGAAACCTCCTGGGGCCACCGCCGAGGGACAGCTTTTTCAGGATGCGGCCCAAAAAGAGACCCCAACGACCGTCACTGGGCGAGGCGTGTAAGTTTAGCAACCCGTTTCTCCGTTTGCTTCGGTTCGGTTCCATTTTTCTAATCCGCCGTCTGCTCTCTCCGTCACACAGCAATGCGTGCCCGGTGAAGGAGGAAGTGGTGGCCCCGTTCTGGGCGAACAACACCCGGGGCGAGGTACTGGCCCTGCTCAATCTGTACCCGTTCGAGCAGTACGTGCACTGGGAGAAGTGTACGCACGAGCTGAAGCAAATGTACTGCCGCGAGGGTTGCCGCTGCGAGCAGCAGTTCCGGCTGCACCGGCTGCTCGCGTACGATCCGCACAACGAGTGCCGCGGGATCTTCTCGGACTGGTTCCGGTTCCCTTCGTGCTGCATCTGCAAGTGCTACGATATGCCGTTCGACGTGCGCGTCACTTCGCGCAGTCCGCGCTCGCTGACGAAGGAATCGATCGAGCAGGCCGAAGACGAGCTCCAGAATGCCATCTACGAGCACGCGATCGACGACTGGTACCGGCGGCCAAAGGACGACGATGGGGACGGCGTCGACTGAACCGTGCCCCACACAAAAAAAAGACGCTCTCCACGAAAGGCTAGTGAAAGACGCTGCGCTGCGAGCTGAAAGTAGAACCGAAAAAGGCGCGATCGTACGCAATGCGTGCGTTCAAAAGAGAATTTTATATAGATACTTTTTATATACCGCGCGATGGATCGCGATCGTACCGCGATCGCGATAATATTTATAATAATAAACAACTTTCAATCGTGTATAGATATCTCTATGTAAGGTATAAAGGCGTAAATCGTATCGTATATAGGCTCGCGTTCTCGAGTTCCGGACCCTTTGAATGGTGTTGTGTTGAATTTCGTTTTAAATATTGCTCTATGATCGTTCGTTACGTCTACGATCGGTTGCCGTGATGCCGTTGGCCACAAAAACGGACGCCAAATGAGACCGCGAATAACAAATTGGCCAACAAAACAAGCGAGACGATGTCGGATGTGCGACGATGGGGAGCGGTGTGCTGCTGGTGCCTTTTTGTTCATACCGGAACAGATAACAAAACATGAATCAAAGAATACTAATAAAACACACGCACTCTCTCTCTCTGATACAACGAGAAAACAGAAATAAAACTAAGAAACATATGCTGCATGTTCACAATCAGTACACATCAGGAGTTCTAGTGATATTGCGGTCAATGCACCGAATTGCGCCTAAAACGAGTAGCAACGAGTTTCATTTAATAATCCTTTTTTTCAAATCCGGTACGCGCGGCGCGTCGCGTCCCGTTCGTTAAAGTAGACGTTGGAAGACGTAGTTGGATTCCGTTCCGTACGATTAAGTAAGTAGGGAGCGAAAGGTAGTAGTAAAACAACAAGTAATATTCGTTACCTACACTATGACAACCGAAGACCAGACCAACGGATTCGGTTCCGGATAGGATCGGGAACACGGACAAATTCTTCGCACTAACAAATGCACCACATTTCCACCCGTATAAATACTGTTCTCTCTCTCTCGGTCTCTCTGCGCTTCGGGACAGTGGGACACGGCGAGGCTAGGCCGCTGGGGCGTACAAAAACAAACGTGAGATTCCGTGTCTCTCCTAAACACTATCCCGTCTCTCGGATGCCGCCGTCCTTCCGCGCCCATTCTAGGGTCCCGTCAACTGTGTGTGTGATGACTAACGGGGTAAAGAGTGAAGTGATCTTGTTCGTTCGTTCGGGCTTCAAAATCTGCTAGCTACACGATGAAATGCGGCTTTGCCGTTCGCAATCGATCGCAATCGAAACGAGTTTTCTAGCTCCCCGTCTCTAATTGCACCTGCGTGTCTGCGCGGGGTACTTACTGGGTCCCTCCTCTTACCTTCACGCCAACCGCTCGTCCTCGTGCGGCAACAGGAAGCCCATGGACTCGGGATGTCACAACGGTGTCGGCACCGACACCCAGAGGATCTTTTTCTGCTCACTGTCGACGGCGGCCTTGATTTGGGTGCACATGTGCGTAATGTTGACGCCCGAAATGACCACTGGAACACGAAACACAGTTAGTGAGGCAAGGCAGCAAGGTCCCGTGCCCATGTTACGCACCCGATATGAACTGCCGGTACTCGGACTCCAGCTTGAGCGTGTGCTCGAACATTTCTTTGGCCGCCTTGGCGGAGATTTTGTCGGTCGAGTAGCGCGAGTCTTTGATCTCTTTGATTTGTTTGGCCGACTTGAAGCGCTGCAGCAGCACGACCGGATAGATTTGAGCGCGCTGCAGCCGCTCGACGGCCGCCATGCTGACGTTCAGGATGCAATGGCATTGCTGCGGCAAAAGGAAAACGGAACATTAGCACCAGCGATCGATTGAGCGATCGCTCGCATCACGAACCTTGTTATCCCGCACGGCTTGCATGCTCGTGTACTCGAAGATGCCGTTGCTGCGCAGTTTGTAGTCGGCGATCGTGTTGTTCTGGAGCGCCAGTTCCATCTCCTCCTTCGTGCACTTCTTCTGGGCCTCCTGCAGCACGGCAAAGTCCTCGGGGAAATCGATGCACAGCTTGTCGATCACAAACTCCGCCAGTGGCCCCAGAATGATCACCGGTCGGTAGGTGTCTGTAGCCGAGAGAGAGAGAGAGAGACGATCACTGTGGTTATGATGCTTGCCTTGGCCCCCGCTCCGTGGCGCACGTACATTCTAATCGTTCCACCCGCTGGTAGGTGCTCAGTCCGTCGTCGTTCAGTGAGCCCGAGTCCAGGTAGAGGCTCAGGTGGGTGTTGCTAAAGCTGGCCAGTTCCTTCGAGTCGCGCGATGAGCTGCGTTGCGGCTTGATGCGCTTGAAAAACGATCGCCGTGCCGAAGTTGATCCACGCCGCGCCGTCGTATCGACGTCTCCGGTGTCTCCCAGCAGCCGTAGCTCCTCTTCCACTCTGAAAACAGGACATTACGGGAGCGTGAATCACATTGGAGAGAAATGCGGCCACACACACGGGGGACATACTTGAGTTTGTTGGGAATGATGCCACATTGGCGCTTGTGCCCGTACTCGTCCAGCTTCCAGGCCCGCCACTTGCCGGGAATGCCGCCGAACATGGTGTTGTCGACGAACAGCACCTCGTCCTTGGCAAACGACAGCTCCGATTCGCCCTGATCGCAGTTCCGGTCGAACCCGACGCGAATGTACAGTGCATCGCCCGGTTTGTCCTTGATTTGATTGAACTCTACAACGGAAGATACGGATTGTTCGTAAAAAATCGCGAGGGGGACAAAATGGAACTGACCCAATACTCACTCTGTATGTTGTAAAGCACGAGCACCTTGACGTGATCGGCCGGTTTGGCGATCTCCAGGGCGGCATGTTCGGCCGTCGATCGGCGCATATCGGTACCGTTAAACTCCAGTATCTGATCGCCGACCAGCAGACCGGCCTGGTCGGCGATCGAGTCCTTCTGTACGCCGTGCACGAAGATCCCGTTCGCGTTGCCACCGACCAGCGTGATCCCCAGGTTGGACGTTTTGCGCGTCTCGATGTAGATATCGCGCGGCTGCTCCTTGTACATGCCCGAGCCCGGTCCAGACCCGGTGGCTACCCGGTCGTCGTCGTCCTCGTCGTCATCCTCGTGCAGCTCCGGTTGCTCGAGGCTGTCGGCGAAATCTTTCCGCTCTTCCAACCCAACGGATGTCGTCTTCCCGCGATCGCCTCCTCCCGCGTTACCGGAGGCCGCCGCCGAGACGGCCGAGATGAGGGAGCGGCCACCGCCACCGCCACCGCCGCTTCCCACCATCGGCCGGGGTGGTGAATTCTGCGGCGTCGGTGATCCCGAGCGGGCCAAATTGTCTTCGCTTGTGGTCAGATTGTTGTACACGACCGGATTGTACAGCACCAGCATGGTGATCGAGTTGCCGCACTGGCGCAGTACGTGCGCCGCCAGCTCGTACGTGGCCTTGCGCAGATTGATGCCGCACACCTCGAGCAGCTGATCGCCGATGTGCAGCCCCACCTTGCTGGCCAGACTGTTCTCGCCGACGTTCGACACGAACACGCCGCCACCGTTGCGGCGACAGAAAATCTTGATGCCGAGCGACATTTCGCTCTTGTCGATCAGCACCAAGCGGAGTGCCCCGACGTTCGGTTTCGAGTGGACACCGGTGCCGCCACCGCCGCCGTAGTGGTCTTGCAGCGAGCTCCGTTTGTTCGAACCGGGTCCGCCCCCCGCTGCGGATGACGAGGGAACGTGGCCCGGCTTCAGGATCTGCACCTCGAACGTCGGAATCGGTGACGCTCGCTCGGAGCTACTGCAGTCGATCGAACCGTTGCTGATCTTGATGCCGCTACCGCGGCTCGTGACACTCGGGTTCGTCGACGGGACGCCAAAGCCGGACCCCGCGACGGCCATCATCGCCATCTGATGCAGGTGCTGCTGGTGCTGCTGCTGGTGGCTGCTTTTGTTCCGGGGGAAAGTTCCCCCTTCGTAACCGGAACCGGCGCCGCCACCGCTGCCGCCATACCCGACGACGATCGGGACGTCCTCCTTCGACGACTGAATCTGGCTGTACCGGTACGACGTGTAGTCCATCGAGACACCGTGTCCGTGATGATGTCCGGGACCGCCGCCACCCGTGGTGCCCGCTCCTCCCGTGAGCAGTGTTTCCGGAACACCGACACTGTTGGCCGACGATTGCTGCGTTCGCATGTTGAACGGGTGTGGGTACGATCCGGGAATTGTGGCCCCGTACCCGGCCGTAGCACCGGCGTGACTGTGCTGCACATGGTGAGCCACCCGGTTCGAGCCCGACCCGGACCCGGATTGCTTGCGCATGTGCGGCAACGGAAGTGTGTTCGTTTTCGATCCCACCTGCCCACCACCCGAGGACAGCGTGGCCGGTAAAGCGTTGCTTCCGGTGCCCTTCGGACCCTTCGGGATCGGTGGACCTCCGGGTGGCAGCGATCCCAGCGAAAGTGACTCCGTGTCCGTGATACTCTCGGCATCGCTCGAGTACTTGGACAAGGTTTTCGTAATCTTGTCCGACATAAAGAACTCCGTGGCACTGCCGGGCCCTCCACGGTGATCTTTCGACGATCCGACGCCACCGACCGCCAGCCCGGGGTAGTAGAGCATGCCGCCGGGTGGACTCTTCGGGGTCGACGAATCGATCGAGTGACTGCTCTTCTGGGACGCGGACGACGACGGGATGGGAATGAAATCGAGCGAGTTCTGTTGCTGATGGGTTGCGGGGTGGCCCAGGAGGAATTGTTGCTGCTGGTGTTGCTGGTGCTGCTGGAGCTGCTTACTCATCGCGGATAGATTCAAACTGAACCGATGTTTGTTGAGGTTCAAACCACCATCGTGATGCCGATCGTCGTACGGTGAGGTTCGCGGGAACCCGGTTCCGGTCGGTTTCGGCAAGCCTCCACCGACACTGCCGCCACCGATCGATGGCAGTCCATTGTTGGCGCCACCACTCGGACTGGAGCCGGCCACGCCGGTCGGATCGCCGTACTTTGCCGCCAGCAGCCGGCTGATGTCGATCGTCGGCATCACGGGATGGGAGTTGCGTTTGTTTGACGACGAGCTCGGTAGCGTTCCGACCGGTGGCCCTTCGGACGGTGGAATGCCCTTCGGCGGCAGTGCTATGGGCATGTTGCCACTGGCCACCACACCGCCACTCGGGCTACCGATCGGGTGGTGGAAGTTGGTGGGGATTGTGTTCGCTTCGTTAAGGGCCGCCGAAAAGTAGTTGTTGTTGTCCAGATCGAGCGGTCCACCACCGCTCGGGATCGTTAGCCGGGGTCGCTCCTTTTTCGGCCGGTGCACGATCGTGCCCGGGTGGTTCTCGGTGAACGGGACCGTCATGTTTACCCGGGGCCACGTACCGCGCGGTATGTCGGCGGCCTGATGTGACGACGACGACACTGTTCCCGTGCCGCCGCCTCCGGCCTTGCTCCGGCGCTTGCCGGAACGTTTGCCGTCGCGCTCGTCACTGTACAGTACGGAATCGAGCGCGGCAATGGCGTCGTTTTCCTGGCTACCGCCGCCGGCCCCAGCATCCTTGCTGTGGTGGTTACTGATGGCCATCTTGTCTTTGATCTTCTGGATGAACTCCGTCAGCTTGGAGGCCGATTTCGTCGACGACGGCGTGCTGGCGGCCACCGAGTTCGGGGTGCTCGGTGACGGTTGGTGCGACGCCGACGAGGAGCAGGGCATCGCGGACGGCAGGAAGTGGTTGTTGTGGTCAAACTCGAGGCTCAGCCGGTTCACCATCATCAGGGCGCTCGGTGAGTTCGTGGCCGCCGTCGCGGTCGTGTGCGTGTTCTGCTGGCTCCCGAACGTTGCCGTCGTGGAGAGCGAACTGTCCGTCTGGGTGCAGCTGGTCGTGTTGCGGATGTGGTGCTTCAGGCGCGGCTGATAAAAGCTCGCATAGCTCGGGTGCGGCTCGGCCATGTCCTTGATCACGATCAAGTTCAGGCTGCTGTTGCGCATGTCGTTAATGTACGCGTTTACATCGTTGATGTTTTTGATGCTCTCCATCGGTTTGTTGTTGATCGACAGGATGCGATCACCCACCGCCAGCCGACCATCCTTGGCGGCGATCGAGTTCGGTTCCAGCTTCGCAATGTACAGACCCAACTCGAGCGTCAGCCCATGGTTACGGTTCGTGCTCGTAAACGGAATCTGCACCGGCAGCAACCGCTTCGTCGGCCGCTTGACCGTGATGATGCACTGCGGGACGCTACCGCGGATCGTGCGGTAGATCATGCGGCGCGAAAAGGTACTACAATCGTGACTGTTGATCTGACAGATGATGTCGTTCGGTTTGAGTTTGCCCGCAAAAATCGAGTCATGCTCTACGGCGGCCACGTACGGGCCGCACAGGTTTTTCGAGTTGCTGTGATCGCTCCCCCCGTACCCATGGTGATCGAGATCGCCGCTGATCGTGAGCCCCCAGTCGGACGAGTTGCTCAGCAGGGGCGACGTGTCGATCTCGACGATCTCCACGTCGTACTGCTGCAACGATTCCAGGTTGTAGATCGAGCTGAAGCTGCTGTAGTGCGAGTTCCGGTGGCTGCTTCCGTTGTTGTTCATCGACGCCAGCGACGCGTTCGGGGTCGGTGTCGGTGTGCCACCGTTTACGTCACCACCGGCCGCCGCCGCCGCCGCGTTCCTGGTACCCGCCGGTGATCGGATCCCGGAACGCGAACTGGCGGCGTTGTTGTTGATGCTGTCCCGTATCAGTTGATCCAACTGATCGGTCAACAGTTCGATCTTCTTGTGCGCATCGTCCTTATCGCGGATCGCCGCCAGCAGCTTCGAAGTGGCCGTATCACGCTCTTTTCGAATTTCGTCGCACAGATTGCGCACACTGTCCCGTTCCTGGACGATCTTTTCGCGCTCCGAAATGGCCCAATCACGGCGCTGCTTTGCCACCTCCGTATCGTGGACCGCTTTCGTGATCTCCGCCTTCGCCTTGTCCAGGGCTTTCTTGAGCCGTTCGATTTCCTGGTTGGCCGTGTCCAGGTTCTCCGACACGATACCGAACTTGTCCTTGCTCTCGGACAGCTCCTTGCTCCAGCTGCTCTCGTTCGACAGCTGCTGGTACTCTTGGTGGCTTTTCAGCAGCTCGATCTTTTCCTTCAACCCAGCGCACTCCTTCAGCTTGCCCTGCACCTCCCTCTCGAGCGCCTCATTCTTGTCGTACAGCTTCTGGTTCTCCTTCAGCACGCTCCCGCGTTCCGACAGCACCGTCTCCAGCTCGTGCTCGGTCGCCTTCAGCAGCTCCTTGTACTTGTTCCGTTCCTTCTTCAGCTCGTCGCACAGCTTCACGTAATGGGACGGATCCTTCGCGATGTCGTCATACCGCAACCGGAGCGCGTCGTACTTTTGCTTCAGCGCACTGTACTCGTGGAACGTGCTGTTGAAAAAGTCACCCTTCCCGTCCAGCTCCTTCTTGAGCAGCTGCAGATCGTGCTCCAGCCGCTGCTTCTCGCTCGAAACCGTCTTCAGCTGCGACAGCACGTCCCGGTACTTGGTCTTCAGGTACTCGAACTGCATCAGATGCTCGTACTCCGGAGCACTGCCGTTCGAGCTTGAAAAGCCCGAGAAAATGTTGGCCCCTGCATGAAGCGGAAATGCTGTCAGTGCCTCCGTTGCTCTAAGTCCCTCCCGGAGCCCACTTACCACCTCCGTCGTCACTATTGTTTTCGCTTGAAGCCATTTCGACGGAATCAGTTACACGCTCGCTACACACGCAATCCGGCAATCTGTTACTGTTCGGCACACTTACTCAGCGTTCCGCAGTTTTGGGAAGACATTTTTTAACTAAAAAGAGAAAAGAAAATCAATCAACGATCGGGGAGCGCGGAACGGTGATCGTGCTGGTGCGCCACCCTGATCTCGTCGTTATGCATCGTGGCACATCGTGGCAGCATAACTAATGGTTAACAATAAATTAATCACTTGGCACCGCGAGACGGCCAACGAGCGCTGCTGGACCGGATTGCCCGTCAAGAACGGCGATCGGCTGCACGGAACTACTTGGATTACGCGTGAAAGACCGTGTGTGACAGCTGACTGCGGCTCGAACCGATCACTACGATCGCTGTTGAGCTGAAAGATCACACTTCAATGAGTAGCTTCGGAACGGCGCGCGCCATGGGAAGTGGCCAGATGAAGGTACGAACTCACACCTCAGGCGAAAACACAAAAAGGCACAAACTGCACGAACGATTCTATTCTTCGTCCAAATGACGGATGAAATGTCACTCGAGCTCTGTGTGGACTCTTTTTCAGCTAATCGAAGCAACCGCGATCGGGTACACAGAACAATCGGGGTATCGAGGGCACCCGGCAGAGCAGGCCAAATTCGTGTGACGTTTTTCATTGGGCCGAAGCGGAACGGACCGCCCTGAAAACGGTTTCGATCTACATTTTCCAACCACGAGACCACAGTTTGGTGCGACTTTTTGCAAACTAATTAACGACCACTTGCCTCGCGCTCTCTCTGCGGGCGGGTTATGCTTTGCTGGCAACAATCAATTGTTGGCGTTGCCCGAACCGCCCGTGCAATGAGAAAACATTTTACACAACAATTATGACGAGACCTGCGCTGCGATGCGGTGCGTTGCGTGTGCACTGTTTTCGGCGTCGAGTCGCAATCGCCACACCATTCACCGTGGGTTCCGTTTTCGGGTTTCGTAGTGTTTATTTTCGGTCCACTCTCTTCCTGGGTGGCTCGGGTGCGGGGAGGTGGTCAGGCAAAGTAGTAATCATCACTCCGTGACCGACGGAAAGGCCATCGCGAATCGCGAGTACACTACATTCGGACTCTGACTGGGGGCCCAGAGGCTGGCCAGTGCAGCCAGCCAGACAGCAGCTGTCAAACGGAACTTCACTGATGACGATGACGGCGATGGCGATGATGATGATGGTGCGAAGCGATTTCGCTCTATCTGGTGTTTCTATTTTTCTAACATTTCTTTCCTTTAATCGCTAATAAACGAGCAGAACGGCGAATGGTTTTTATTATTTGTTTCGAAACGCATTGATGATCCTATCAACTGTCGCACGTTTCGTTTAAATATAAAATTTATTCATTCAGCAGTTCTTGATGCCCTGGCGCAAGAGTGCAACCGTGGAGTTTTTCTGTTCTTAGGAAGTCGGCTCGATGTTTCTGGCAAAGATATTAATATGCACGGTTCAAGAATTCGTAAAAAATAAGAGACACAAACAATAGACTGTTGCTAGAGTGACAAACAAAAGTATGAATCGATCGGATCGCAAGTGTTTTGAACTGGGGCGGTTACAGACGCGTCTCAATTTTGCGAGCAAATGCGGGGTGTCCTATTTAAACCGAATGGGAAACCACTGCGCCTTGTTGTAGTTTCCTCCCATTTCATAGCTATTCGTTAAATACGTTTTATTGTACGGAGCCCTTTCTATTCCTGTTGCCACAGTTTACGGTGACGTTTCTTTTGCTTGGTTTACGTAGTGCTTTTCCGCTACTTCTATTCTTCTAACCTAACCGAAAGGAAGTTATTTTAGCAAATGACGTACTAATGGGCCGCGAAAACGAAACACGACGAAAAAGGTTCGCCGGGTGGTGATGGATACGGATAACGATGAACGAATGTTTGCTGCTGTTGCTGCGGTAGGTATCGGACTCCGCGGACTCAGCTCAGTTCTCACTCTTGCCGGTGCGGCGTAGCAGTGCTGCAGCTAGGTCGTGCTTCATGGTGGCCTGCTGGTCGGCATCCGAAAGCGACTGAATACTTCGCAGCCCGTTAACGATATCCTTCGTCTTGCCGAAGTAGATCTCGTTGAGCGTATTTCTAATTTTGTTTTCCATGTCCTCCACGATACGCCCAATGTTGGCAATGTGCGGGCTGGACTCACTCACGGGCGCATCCTGTTCGATCTGAGAAAAGAAAGCACATAAGAAACCGGTAAGTGAAACCGAAAACATGAATTATTTGGCTCAGTGAAAGCCAATCACGGCAACGGCAATGGGACAATACATCTAGTTGCCCATTCATCATAGTTGCCCAACACAGTAGCCCATCGCGCACAAACACACTGACAGTTGACGCCTACTACGATGGGGTTTCATTGATGAAGCAGTGTGTGCACTCTGTAGGGCTTATCACCGCGGACGACGCGCGGAGTTCGTTCACACTACAGGCGGGTGCAGTTTAAAATTATCCGAATTTCTTTTCGCCGCGACACACACAGCGGAGAGACGAGGCTCTGTCGGCGAGGGCTAATGAATGATTCAAACGTAGCGCACGGTGGGCGCACACAAACACACACCCATCCCATTACCCTGTGCGCTTACCTGTCTGGTGAGACTTCCGCCGAGATTAATGGTACCGGAAGCTTGTTTGTTCGTTTGCAGCCACAGCATGGCGGTTGACGTCAGCTTGTAGTGTGCCGTTCGGCCGGAACTTTTCTCCTGCACCTCGACGACGTGGATCGAGTCCCAGCAGCCCTTGGTTTTCTGGTTTCCTTCGCCTGCTTTTTTGATCAAAATAACGCCCGCAAAGCCGTGCTCCAGATCCCACAGGTAGGCCGACGAGACGCCGCCTTCGTAGTACATCTCGCGGTACTGATCGAACGCGTGGTTTGCTTCGATCTCCAGCTTGCGCAACCGCTCCGAAGGCATCGAACCGTCCTCCAGCGGCGGATCGTACGTGTTGGACCAGGGCGAGCGGTACGAGTCGCCGTCGCGATTGTAATCGCACAGCAAGTAGTCCTTGCCCGTTTCCTTGTCCTTGGCAATTTTCAGCGGCTGATCCACGGACGTTAGCAAGTCTTCGCACAGAGCCGGTGCCAGATCGATCAGATCGATCAGGTTCTTCTCGATCTGTTGAGGGGGTAAGCGCCGCATCAGATCCAAGGCGCAGTCCATCTGTTGTTCCGTCTACCGAATTGGGGGCAAGAGAGAGAGAGAGGGAGCGTCAACAATGTGGTGGGACCAAATCCGGGGAACGGGGCTTATTCGGGCGCCCCGCCCTCAGCGACTCACCATTTTTTCCTATGCGTCACTTCCGCGTATCACAGTCTCTTCCCGGGAGAAGGTTCGCAACAGCACATACACTACGAAGGGGAAGGCGAGGCACGAAATTGCAGCCTTGGGGACAGGTACGTTCCGTGTGAAAGTGGCAGGTGAAACGGTGGGAATGTGTGTCGTCGAAACCGATCCGATCCGATCCGGAGGACTGCTTTTAATTTCACTGCACTGCCTAGGCCACAAGAAGAGCCGCCGTTTTCCGTGTTTCCCTGTGTCACACCTTACACTCGCCCGATTTGTGCAGTCCCCGCAGTCCGATAAAGCAGCCAATGGACGAAAGCGATAATGAAGGGAGGAGAAAAAAGGAAAATAAGGAACTATTTTGACGTGACTAATATGGACCATCCTAGGGTGCTCTGGGAGGGTTCGCACAATACAGCAACGATTCGACCGATGAAGGGTTTGCAGCGCCCCATTTCTTACCGAGTGGCCACCAGATTTGGAAAATAGAGCTCGGATCCGAATCGGATTGCACGCCTTTCGTCGTGCGTTTCTGTGAAACGTTTAGAAACTTTTACTGCTGATGTATTTCTTTCACGCAGCGCACTCTCATTCTCCCTGACGATGCTGTCATCGCAGCGAGGGTGACCAGCATTGCACAACGCTGTCAAACGCGTTGACACTCGCTGACAGCATGCTGCCAAATGCTGTGTGATTCAAAACAGCCGTTACGTTTGTCAAACGGCGAGTTGAAAAAGGGTACAAATGAAAGTCAACGCTACAATTCCTACTTTGCCTTAATCTTTCGATAGATGTATATTTGCTCGAGTTCGTTGACTTGCGCGCTCACTTTTCTATCATGGATGATGGTTCGCACCTTTTTGGCGTAGAAGTAAAATAACACAAGAAAATAGCTCAACAGGTAACGCGGCGCGATCTCCCATTCTATCGAGTATTTCCGGAAATAAATAATTAAAGCTAGCTCATGAGCACAGCGCTTCGACGTGCTGATTTTGGTTCCGTTTTGTTTAGTAAATTTTGATTAAGCTGCTAACACTATCGCTTCAGACGCACGACGCCGGATACAGCCATCGGCCATCGGTCAGGCCACACAACGGAGTGCCCAAGGGGTTAGGAGAAAGACAGGGGGACAGATCGAGAGAGAGAGAGACGCGGGGAACCTAATAACTAACAACAACGTCTGTCTTTCTGCGTGCTAAAAAGTATTCAGTAATTTGTGGTCTACTAGCGCATCCGGTGACGCTAGAGAGTGGTACTTGAGTATGCTCTGCTCCCCGCCTGGTGGTCTGATTACTTTTATTTTCTTCTCCGCAAAAATGGAACGTTTCGGTAACGACTAGGCTGCTAAAAGGGTTCGCGTTGGAACAGATCCGATCAGAATGCGATCCAACCCCAATCCGAGAGGATTATCACATAATTGGCTCTGGTTGGCTCGCTCTGCGGTGCTCACAGAATGGCACACATGGTTCGACCACGGTTCTGACCGATATGTGGTGGACTGTTGTTGGCAGAGGTACCGCCACCGCCACCATCTTTCGAGCGTCCTCCACCGGAACTGGCTCCGGATCCCGCACGGACGTTGATCGGTTTCAGTTCCAAAAACTCGAACGCACTCCCGTTGGCGGCCGCTGCCGCCGCCAGCCGGGAGTGCGCTTGCTCACGCTGCAACCGGTGCATGATGATCCGGTACACGCCGATAATGTCGCTCCGTGGTCCATTCGCGACCGCTCGCGCCATCATGTCACCGTTGATGCCGAGCAGGTTCATCAGCCGGCGCGTTTCCGCTTCCAGCGCGTGCAGATGGCGATCGCCCTCGGATGAAACCGCCGTCGTTGGGTACATCACAAACTTGCCGTGTTCCTCGTCGATCGTGCGGTGTAGCTTTTCACGCAGATCCAGCGCACGGGTACGGCCGCCGCCACCGACCCCGGCTGCCGTCTCGGGACCGCCGGCTAGGCTTTCCGTCGAAACGAGCTCCATCGGTCCGATCCGTTTTTTTAGCGTTCGACCGAACGAAAAGCGCCGCGGTTTAGGGCGCTGCTCCACCACTTCCTTGCCGTGGCCATTGGCTGGCTGGTCAGCGCCGTTGTAATGGTTGGTACTGTTTGAGTTATAGCTACTACTTATATTGTTATTTGACACATCGTTCGTTACATCCTTGATATGGTCGGCCACGCCGATGGCGGCCGTACCATCGCCGGTGGTGGCCGGTTCCAGTTTGAGCGGGTGCAGAAAGCCTTCCTCCAGCACGCTGGCGGCCCGTTTGGTGTTGCAAGCGAGCGTGCGAGGTTGGGGTGGCACCTCGGCGGCACCACCGGGCGGTTCGTCGCGCGAAGAGGACGACTTCGTCGCGGACGACACCGTCAGGGGCCGCTGATGGCGCTGGGAATGTCGCGGTACGTTACGCTGATTGTTACTGTGGTTATGATGATTTGGGTGGTGGTGGTGGTTGGCAGCACTAAGATTATCACGACTGGTGCCCGATTCGGGCGAGGAAAGACGATCGCGCACCGGCAGCGGAAGAAACCAAAACAGTTTCTTCCGCCGCCTAGGAACGTGGCCGTTGCGGGTTTGGTTGTTGGCTGTACCGGTCTTCGGACAGGGGCTCTGTTGGCGGCCGTTGTTCCGGTTCGTGTGCGCGGCCTGATCCGCTGCGTACTTGAACCATTGGCACTCCAGGAGCTGCTCAATCGTGGGCCGCCGGGAAGGTGTGTGTACGAGAATGCGCTCTGGAAGTGGAAGTGATCGGGAACTTAGTGGATCGGTGGCCTCTCTTTCGGTTGCCCGTATGTACTCACGTATGACGCGACAGCACGGCAGACTGAGGCTCGTGGAGATGACGAATTCGCCCTTCAGAACGGCCGTCCGCAGCAGTGGCACGGTCGGGGCCTTGAAAGGCATGCCTCCCTCGAGCATGAAGTAGAGCAGAATGCCGAGCGCCCAGACATCCACCGGCCCGCCGATGTAGTGATCGTCGCTGAACAGTTCCGGTGCCGCGTACGGTGGCGACCCGCAGAACGTGTCCAAATGCTGCCACGGACCGTTGACGAGCTGCGTGCTGAAGCCAAAATCGGCCAGCTTGATGCGCTCCTCGCTCACGAGCAACACATTCTCGGCCTTGATGTCACGGTGGACAAACCCTAGACTATGCTGCAAAACAAAGACGCGGTTACGGCAACCACCGGAAAGAGTGGCCCAGAGGGCTTACCAAGTGTTTCACAGCCAGCAGTAACTGTTGGAAAAGAAGGGCCGCGTGGGGTTCCTTCAGTGGGCCGACCTCCGTGATGCGATTGTACAGCTCACCGCCCTGTATCCACTCGCTGATGAGATGGATCTTTCCCAGGGTTTCTATCACTTCGAACAGTCTGTGTGACGAAAGGCAGTTGAGAGGGTGAGTCCTCCGGCCGGTCAGTGGTGGCCCGACAGCTTACCTTAGAATAAAAGGATGATACACGCACTCGAGCGTGCTTACTTCGCGCGAAAGCATGCGCAACGCCTTGGCATCGAGACGGCTGGTGTCCACCACCTTGATAGCGACCTTATCTGCAGGGGGGCGAGAGGGCAAACAGGGTTGCAATGGGCATTAGCATCCATGTGCTTTGACAGGCTCAAATCCGTGTTCCATTCCGTAACGTGCCAAGCCACAATTATGTGACCCTTTGCGGCCCTTTGCCGGGGCCGTTTTGATTTCGTTTTAATTTCGTAATCCTGTGCACCGTGGCGGCAGTGAAACTACAAATGAAATAATCACCTTTGGTTAATTGATGAACAGCGAGTTTGACACGCGAGAAGTTGCCCCGGCCGATATCGCCGCAAAACCGGTACAGCCCGATACGCCGTCCGAGGGCTACCTATAGGGGGACATCGCAGACAGCGCGGTGTCGTTGATTGCCACCGGTGGGCAGACCATCGACCATCATCATCGAGAGAAGAAGCAGAAGGACATTCCAGCACGCACGGTGGCCGCAATGGGCAATGGGCGCGTGTGGCCAACCAATTACCGAGGGACGAGAAAGAGAACGGATACATTTTTAATCAGTATTAATACACCTATCCGGGGCCACTTTGGTGTCCGGGTGGTCCCATCGATTAGCTGTGGCGGCGTGTGGAAGTAAGTTGTTAATATGATCAGTGATTGATGTCCTCCGGTCGGTTGGGCGCCCGTAAAGTGGTTCTGTGCATGTTTTACGTGTTTGTACAAGTTTCAATCGCACGATGCTTGTCATTGCTAGTTCCTTTTTGCACAGTTCTCTTCAATATAAACGCTTCACGTGTCGGTGGGGCCGTGTCGATGATACGGCGTGGCACAGGACTCGACCCTCGACGTCTTGGGGGCAGATAAGGCGGCGAAAGAAATCGCCGGTTAATGGCGGCAAGAGGTAGGCACAACATTACGCAATGCAGAGCCGCACACCGACCGCACGTGCCAGGTACAAAGTGGACAGGTAACATGCCCGCAAGGTTAGCCGCAAAAGTGTTGGCAGTTCAAACGGTGGGGGGCACGGGCGCGCTTTGCGGAAGTTGCGCGTAACCGATATTTGTTTGCTCCTTCCGCCAGTTCCTGTCACGTAGGGAGCGTTGTGGTAACCGATCAATTAAGCGGCGTCCGCTTTGTATGAAAATTATTAATCTTGTAATCGGTGTTCGGCGAGACGTCAAACTGCCGCCCCGGGGGGTGTCGTGTGGCGCAAGTGATTGATGGATGAACATGAGAGAGTGGTCCCATAATGGCGATTGGCCACGGCGCTGGCTGGCCGGTGAAGTACCTCTTGCGAACATCGTAAGTCATTCTGGAGTGCGGCCGTGTACCGTTGGTAGCTTAGAGTTTTCGGCGTCGGCACAACTGAGGTCAAAATGCCTTGTTCCACTGTGGACGGAGGGAAAGAAAACAGAGAGAGAGAGCAAATGAGAGCATATTTAATTAGGACCAGATACCGACGGTGCGGACGATAGTGATACACCGGCCCCCCCCGGCGCGTGATGGAGCGCTCGTATAATTAAGTGATGGATAAATATTTGATGACACGAGCGGAGGAATGAATGCCATCGCTCCGAAGAGTCACAAATAAGGGCTAATTAGTAAAGCACCTATCAAGTTGCACTTCCAAGTTGCATCGTCTCTGCCATCGCGCCGAGGACTAAATTAGCATAAACGGCTGGCAAAGAAATGAATAAGACATTCAGATACGTACTCATACATTGTTTTTACTGTGGCAGATCACTGCAGAGGGCGCTGGTTTTGGAAGATGGTCCGTTCATGGTTTTGCGTTCGCGGGGCGCCTCCTGAGATAATCCTAAAAAAGAGAGCAGAAGGTGACAAAGCATTACGAACCGTTCGTTATCCCATTCAAAGAATGTCCATTTTATGCTATTCTGTTTAATTTAAGGATTGTAGATGTTGCCTTCCGGTTGAATTGAAGAAAATGCACGCCAACTTTGCTTGACTCCATACCGATCGCAGTAACCACTGGAATAGGGAGTGTTAACTTCAAACGGACGCCATCTTGTTGCAGTTACAAGAATGTTAGCTTCGTAATTTGTACACTTTTTTGTTGACTCGATTCTTATCACAATCTGCAAGTCAACGGAACGGGACATACAGTTGCGCGTAGAATGAAAATTGGTCTCATTTCGCATCTCGGTAACCGACCGAGAGGCGCGTTGACAAATCAATTACAAGGTTTTTGCTTATAAATATCACAACTTGTTTGTGTTTGCCGGTCACTTTTTGAGCGTGTTGCTGGCGACGACGACGACGACGACGCCGGTGACACAGGCGCGAAAAATAACCCATTTTTTTGTCGCTGTACACTCAAATGTTTATCAGCAAAGCGCATATTGTGGCGGCACATATTTATTCATCCAATATCAGTGCGCCGTGTCGAAAATAGACGGCCACCCCCAGGACGGACGGACGGACGGACGGATGGGACCCGGGCAGTCTCATTAGCCGCGAGCGACGCGCGAAGTGGAGGGTGCTAATTTCAAGTTGTTCGAGAGGGCGTTCTTCGCGGGTGGATCATCATGGCCAAAGGACAACACGGCGGGGCGCCCGCGGATTGGGCACGAATTGATTTTGATTTGTGCACAACTTTCCCCACTTCGGGTCGGTTCTCCGTTTCGGGACATTCCGATTGCCATCGATCAAACGTGGCGCGGGCGCGGCTAGAGGGAATTCCCCAGTAGCAAGTGCCAGCGAGACACCGGTTTGTGGCACCGCGATTGGAAATAAAACACCCGTGTTGAACCGTTGTGGCCTCGTAAGGACCAACACCTAATCCGGCCACAGGCGCCGGCCCAGCATTGCTGATTACCATGCGACGAGGGCCGGGCCGTTGTGGCGAACATTTTCTGGACCTTTTTCGGTGGCCACAGGAATTCATTAAAATTTTAGATTATCATTAATTACAAGCGCAGCATATTTACAAGCAAAATATTTCACAAATTAATGCACATAAACCGAGGACTTAAAGAAGCAAAAACAGGCCACTGAGCACCCACCCACAGCGCCTAGCACTTGGGGAGTTTGTGTCGACCGCCTTCGGCCGCCGACGGAAGTTCAAGGATTTCTGAGTTCAAGACCGCGGGTGCGGGGTGGCTGGCGAGAAGAGTGGCCTGGCAATAACATGGCTCTCCCTCCTCGCAATGGAAACGGAGCGAACCAACAGCCAATGCCCCGGGGCCAAGGAAGGTCCGCCTTCCCGTATTGATTGGCCGCCGGTCACTCTGTTGGAGGTGTGTTTCTGATGTTTACGAATGAGCTGAGGCCACAGGATTCCTTCTTGAAACGAAGAGAACAGGTCCCGCTGAAGTCGACATGAAGTCGAACGACACGTCCGTTCCATTCCGGTCGGTGACCGAGTGCTAATGTTTTCTCTTTAAAACACAATTTAAACAATGCGGAACAATACGAAACACTTGTCCTTTTTCTTGCGTCAGCTGACCCGTGGTCACCAAATCTACCGCTCCAGCGTTCGCTCACTGACTAGGCTTCACAGAAAAAAACATAAAATCACATTTTATTTGAAATCGATACTGGCCGGTGCGGACAGGCCCACAGGACCACCACTGGGGTTCTGTCCACTTCGTGCGGCAATAGAAAACTCTCCGGCAAGGACTCTCGCCGCAAGGTTTAGTGCGGGACTCGACGTTACGACAGAGCCGGCCTTTCGGACCATCGTGTTCTGGGCTGGACCTACCTATGCTTTGAATTTTGGATTAAATTGAGTGCCCCCGCACCATCGCCCATCGCCCAGTGGGCCATTTTTGCGGCTTAAGCCCTTACATAAAGAACTCCCGCAGGACAGCCATTGGTCCGGTTACGAAATTATTCAGTGAGGTCCACGGGGAGGGCTTCCGAAATTTTATTACTATGAGGTTTTACGTGTTTTTTCGTGTATTTCGAAGTTATATTTGCCATTTTGCCGGCCTCGATGTCTCACACACGCGGCGGTCCTTAACATATATCGAGAGCACGGTATGATAAGCGTTACGATATCTTATCTTTACAATACGCGAACAGTGAATCAACGCGGTCGGCTTGGCAGAGTTCAGCAGAGCGTCCGCCACGCACGTTGGCCCCTACGAATTAGAATTTGTGTTCATAACACCCCGCGGGCGCGGAGAAGAGGAACCGGAGACCGGAGACGCGAATGCGAACTGATTTGTCCCGGCGGACCCCGGCGTGTGCCTTCATGAAGAAGTGTCAAGAGAGGGAATCAAGATTTACGACCATTGGCGGACGGATCACCACGGCTTGCTTATCCGTCGCTCTCAGGGGACCACCGCCTCGGAGGGTCGGTGCTCCGGGATCGGGGGTCATTTGTTTTCCATCAGCCACACCGCCCATGACTGCCCATTTCCTGTTGTTACGAAAGTGAATCCAATTCTTATGTCCCACTTACGGTCCCACGGGAGAGTGCGCGGCACTGGTGCGTTTGTCTTGCGGCTATCAAGAGGACAACAGGGCCGTGTCCTCTTGATCCGACCACTGGAGGGAGTCGACACTGGAGATTTCTGGCCACAAATTTGTGTTTGTTTATTGGGCGGGCGGTCGCTTCGGTGGTCCGTGATGGGTCAATATGCACACAATCCTATCAATCCTTGCCAACAAATTGTGTGATCGTCGGACACTGAACTGCTCACATTCAGGATCTCGGAATCTCTGTCCGACCGAGCACCGTGGCGAGCATCTTTGCCCAGCTCAATGTCAGCGCAATTGTTGGCTGCAATTGAATTAAGCCGCTGTGGTCTCGTTGTGCCGTGTTAGGAGGAACTGGCGCGATGAGTGCATTGCTGTGTACGATGATACCGTCTCTCGAGGCGCCACGGAATGGTGGGTCGCCAACGTGTACCCCAATCAATATACACGCTCTTCCTATCACCAGAATCGTGTCGTCTGACCGTCTGATGTGATCGATCAGTTTTTGATGGGTTTTCCCATTTCCCATCGGATGGGATGGGTTCAACGATGACGTGGGCCCGAACCGATCGAAAAAAGAGGGCCACAAACTTCCGACTAACCATATGCTGCCGGTGGCCGTTGGTGCCGTTTAATGACAGGTTTGTAGCGACATTTAGTGTGATGAAAAGCCAACCCGGTTGAAAAGAAATCCACCTCGAATCGAGAGAGGCGCGCAACGGGGAAGCGATAGGACACTTTCCCCCGTTGAGGTAGCTAAAAATAGTATCCATCCATCCACCATCCGCGGCCACGTGCGCCACGCGAGACGCCGGGATCGAAGCGGCGGCAATCGAGCAAAGGGTGTCGAGGAGACAGAAAGTCGAGTCGAGAACCTAGCGCCGCAGAATGTCACTCTCTCTCTCGAGGATCACTCGAGGCGCATTGAGATGTTCGTGGTGGCGTTTGGCGTTGACCTTTGGATGTTGCGACGAAGGGCTCACCACCGTTTTTTACTCAATGGAACAGGGAGCCGGGGGCGGTCAACACTAGGCTTGTGTTTACCAACTACTTTCTCGGCCCGTATGGCTCGCCCGCTGTTGCGGCTGTTTGCATGAATGATGCAAAGAACTCAAGCCAAAGGTACACAGCAAACGAACGACAGTGAGAAATAAATTGCCTTCTAGGCGCGCAAAGGGGGGCAAATCATTCTTGCCGGGTGGGTCAAGGTCTGTTTTTCGGATCGTGAGAGGTGGAGATCATTTCCCCGTTTTAGTTTTTAACTACGAAAAACAGTTCTTTTGGCGCACGGCCGTATTGCGAAAATGGTCGCGCTCTATTTGCCGGTTGTTGTTACGAGATTTCTTGCCTTGTCCCCGGGCGGGCGCAAGTGTACGGGTACGGTGGGGCCGCCATATGGTCGAGTTGTTGAGAGCTCGGTGAAATTATCATAACAATCTTCGCGCGCTTCACTCGGGCACACGGCCGTTTCGTTTAAAATATTTGCATGATTATTATCGTCCTCAACGCGCGCTGCACCTAATCTCGTCCGCGCTTGTCAACCCTCGTCTGATACTGCGTTTTACAGCCTCCGCTATGCTTCATCTAGAGCGGCCAAATGGAAGCGTCTTTTTATCGGCTTCACTGCTAGACGCACATAAAACTCAGCCAGGCGTGAACATCATTTGAATTTCGAAAAAAATAAACCAAAACGTTACTTTGCCGCGTGGCGACCCCGTAATATGGTTTAGTGTCACGAAGGCTCTCGATGCAGCGCGCCGCTGCTGAGGGTAAATAATAACGTTAGAGCGTAGATTATCGTTGCACGCCGCTCGCACTGTTCCGTGCCATGCCGGCCAACACATAACGGTCCATTTTCACAGGCAAAACATATGTTTAAAGCTCTTTGCGCCTGACCAGCTGTTGTGGTTCGCGGTCAACACACAGTTTGCATGTCAACCGTACACCGACAAGACTTCGGAATGCAACGGGCAACCTGGCAGACGAGAGAGAGCATTTGGGAATTTTAAATCTCAAAAGTTTATTCAAAACTTTCTTTAAGCTGCGACATCTGATACGTTCCTAGGGGAAAGTAGCTTGCTTGGATTCAGAACGGCTGCAGCTGTCACGCTACCGGAAGTGCATATAAAAATTAGTAGCCAACGGCGACGGAAGCGCATGAAGGCGCGTTCTTCTGTAGTCTTCTCAGTGCGGAATGTTGGGAAAACCACCAGGAAAATCCTAGGACCACCTCAAGAATTAGAGTTACATTAGCTAGTCTGCTGTGTTTCATTTTAAGTCAACTATTTACCTGGGCGCTGTGGGTTTTGGTCCAAATCGGTTTATAAACACGCTGGCACTGATTACCAATAATTACGCACACAACACAAGCAATCACATACAATCACTTTTGTTGCAACAATGACTGCAAAAAAAATCATCTTTCAGCACAAAACAAACCGTTGTTTGGGGGGGCGACTAAAACCAATGGAGCATGGCACACTTTGTTGTTCCTGCGGCAAGGTTACTCTGTTAACTTTTTCTTCTCATGTGAAGTAATGTTGGTAGTATTTTTTGTTTCACAAATAACAACTAAAAGTCGAAAAAGTTGCCTGTCGCTCGAGCGAATTCGGTGGTCGAGTAATCGTTACGTACTATTGGGATGACGATGATGATGATGGCGGTATAACGACGAAACCCCGGTTCATTCTTCGCACTCAATTGGGGTTCCTTTCATTGGGGCTTTTTGGCAACAATCGGAGTGGCAACAAAAGGCAACACACACAAACACACAGAGAAACACTGAGGAACCACGTGAAGTATGACAAACTAGCGCATCACCGGCGGCAGCATCACAGGGGCCTGAGGGGGGGGTATAATGCGCTGACCGTTGTCGCCTAGGAAAATGCGGGCGCCATGAAAACTGAGCGCGCCCGCTCGGATAGGAAACACCGATGCCTTTCCACGTTGACCGAGCACTTTGTGCACTCTGCAGGTTTTCTCTCGCGCTCTGGTGGCTCGTGCACGACACGTTTTCCCACGGAGCGAAAGGAAAATACATTCCAAAGCACACTACACGGGGTCAGTTCAAAGAGGGAGCGGATGCGTTGACTACTGAGAGACTGAGACCGCCAACCGAGGAAACATCTGCCCGCCCGAGAGCCGCCGCCGCAGCATCGGGACAGTGTGTCAAATAGTGAAACGGGAGCCGCCAAGCTGGGAAAAAAGGGCACGCAAAACAGAAAATGTCACCAAGAGAGACCGCTGCCAACCCGACCGTCCGGCTGGTGCGGGTTACAATTGCATCACGGACGGAGTGGGCTACAGTTTGGGTCCAAAAGAGGCTAATCTCGATGTAGTTCAGTTATAAAAACACAATTAACCCAGAACTGCGAGAAGCGAAGCGTTTCGGTGTGGTAAAATCGGGGACACCGAGCAGCGGCGAACGGCGAATTCTCGGTGGGATGCTGTAATATGCTGATAGCACACAGCCAGCTGTCGTTGAGCTCGAACAGCAAGTCCTAGGAGTTTTAGTGGTCCTCCACCATAGAAACTATAGAAGAAGCAGAAGTGTTACCCCGCGGGGGGATTGTAGCGAGGGAATAAATTAAGGAAATGAGAGCATCTTGTGCGCTGAATGAAGTTTGTCATCATCCTTATCCCGGGGGCTCACGCGCGCTGGTCTGGGCTTGTACTGCGCGCTCGGACGGTCGAGTTTTCGAGGCCGTTGAGGTAATAGGAGAATATTGAATTACCGGCGGTACTCCGCCTAAGAGTACCCGTCCTCTCGTTCGGGGGGGACAAAACCGCTTACGGAAGGTGCTGCTGGGCTTTGTTTAACATGTATCAGCAAGTAGGCGCTGATTAAGGATCTTCTCGCGCCCGCTTGGGGTTCGCTTACACAGCTCACACTTTGCATGCATCTCGCGGCCGCCCATGCCTACTGTTATCATGCTCGACTGTGTTGTGATTTTAACATACAATCCGGGTCCGGGCGGCACACAAACACATCTTCAGCAATCACCGAACGAATGGTTTTTCATGTTGACCACAGATCTTGCGCCGCAACCTGAGAAGTTATCAAATCGACTGAGACTGCACTTTTTCCAGGAACCGCGCACCCCGCGGTCTACTCGACCGTACACACCGTCACTTGCCGAAACGTCAGTTCGCGCGGCCCGCCGTGTATCTGCTGACCCGCTGCTGTTGTGCGCGCCCGAACCGCGATGGACCAGAGACCGAAGTAAACTGAATCGGGCCCGGGCCGGAATCGGCTTTTCGCCGCCGCCGGGCCGGTCTAATCTTCGGCTCTCGATTCGCGCGATTTTTCGGCTCCCGCTCGCCGGTGATGGCCTTCGGCCGCGAACGTATTTGAATCTCTTACTTTGCTCCCCTTTCGGGGTCGCTCTCGAATTCCGATGCTGATAAAGAAATGCATCAAGCGCGACTTCCGAGATCCGGAGTCCGAAAACACGGGTCTGCCGTCCTTTAGAGAAACGGGTTTACACGGACAGGACTAACCAAATCCTGGCCGACATTGAACTTTAATGTCTTAATCCGTTCCGTCCCCAACAAGCCCCGACGCAGGCGATAATGGGGTCTCGGTTGCGTGCGACGGAAGGTTGTCAACCCGTTGTATCGTCGTGTTTTCAATTAGCACCACATTGCATGCCTTCATATCGTTTTCTGTAGCACGTTACAATGCTCCGGAGGAGGAATCCGCCCCTTAGGGGGTCCCCGGCCACACATTCTATCGAGCATAGAAAATGTCGGTTATGCAGTCGGGCCCCTCCTTGCTCCTCGCACCGGGAGGCGAACATCTGCCCGAAGTCTTAATAAACGTCCGGCGAGACCGGGCTGAGGAGCTGAGGGAAAACGACATGCAAACGCTCTCTCAGGCACGCCATGCTAAATTACGTGTGAACGTTTAAGTTATTTTCCTTTCCAGCCGGACCAGTGCATGCCACGCGTGCACCTGATAATGGATCGCATTAGGCCGCGGCATGTAGAGTGGCCGCAGAGGAGGAGGACGTGTGCAGAGGCAAGCCTTCGAAGATTATGGCTTGCTGGTGACGCGCTCGTTGCTGGGGTTGGCTGGGACCCATGCGGAAATTTGTTTTTAGAGCTGCCAGCTCACCACGCAAACCGGAAGGGAATCGGAAATGCAAATCACGCCTGAGACCGCGGAGGGGATAATAGTTGACCCCCCGCAGGCTGGAACCGTGTCAATGTTTTGCCCGTGGTTTGCACACGGTCGTCGTATGGAAAATAAACGCAACAATTTACGTTACTTTTTCAGCAACTCCTTTTCGAGAAGGATGTGCGATTTATTCGAGATCAGCCCAAGCGGTGGAGGACAATAAAAAAGGAGGGAAATACGTTTTCAAATAGCATTCCGCCAGCGCTCAAGGTAAAATTAAAGTTGACCGCACATGACGGCTTTCGGAAAACATTGCATAAATGGAATGGGATGTACTTCTTATAAATCACGCCGTACGACTACTGCCGCTGTCCAGTGGTGGTGCCGGCAATGGGCCAGCGCCTGCTGCTGCTTCTGCTGCTGGGGCCGATGTACTACACCCATCGACTGCTTCCGGTTGCTGTCGTTGGCGGATTCGCTGTAGTAAATTTTCCTTCCATTCTTCTTCCGGCACTCCACGGGCCCAATCCGGAACGGCTGTCGTGGGCAGTTTTATGCTCGCCATTACGGTCACTATCTGCGAAATGGAACGAAATGCAGGTTGCAGAAAGCTGGTTTTAAATGCAGTCCCTGGAGTCCCCCGAGGAACAGTCCGAGGAAGGTGTGGTTTGGTCCCCAAACGCATGGAGAAAACACAAGTGGCAAAGCTTTCCAGCTTCGCAGCCTGTTTAGGAGTGGTTTAGTGCTTCCGACCGCATCACATTTTGATGCACCCGACCTTGACGCCCTCCGGAACCGGAAGGGCAAAGTAGAGGCACAACGCCAAAAGAAACCATCGTAAAACCTGGAACCACGCAACCACGTGACCATTCTTGAACTGGCTCCCTGGAACGCCGTTATACCTCGGCTGCCTTGTTTGCATCGATGTCGATGTTGAGTTCATCGGGACGAGGGGCATTCCATACGTCGACGTTGAGAAATTCTGTCCCACTGACACCGTTCACATCGCCGGGCTCGATGCAATTGGCCTCATCGTCGAGTTCTCGCTCGTCATCCATTGCTGACAATCGGCGATGCATGGTAGGGTGGCCCCGTTCGTCAACGCTTAGTGGCTGATAGCCTGCGTATCCACCATTCTCGCCGAGGGATTCGTTGTCACTTTCATCGTCGCTGAAGGGCTCCACATGAATGGTGTGATTCTCGTCGATCGTAAAATTTTTATCATCATCCGGTTGGCCCGGCAAATCAGGGAGTCCCATTATCTGAAACGGGATGCGAAACTGAACATCAAGTAGTCATTGCAAATAGAAACATGAAGATGAGTGGTGAGTGGAACAAGAGATTGAATGAATATTTTGAAGAAATTCGTTTCCGGAACGGTTGCTATGAATAAAATGGCACGTTAGGAGAAGCAGAAATTCTGGTAGGATCTACGTCACAAGCTGTAGTCTCAACGAGCTCAACATTTACAATTTTAGCAATGCAAATAATATCTTTGAAAAGACCGACATTTCAGTTGTATTCGTTACGTTTTAGTTTGAAACGGTTGTTTTGTTTGCGCATCATAGCAACCTGCACGTTTCTAAGACACAACCCATCGTTAGGGTATTATTGACCAGGAAACAAACGAACTCGGCACGCCTTTAGGAACAATGTCGACAGATGGCAAGAAATGTAAGTATTTTTGATGAAACAATTAAGTTACGTGCTTGCGTTTAACAGCACCATTCCCGCATTCGCAGTGATCCAGGTGCAATTATCCAACATCGAGCGGAACTATCGCGGGCTGCAGTCACTGTACAACTGGAAGCCGTTGTCCGAAACGGTCGATTTTTATCGCGAAAAATTTCCCCAAAATTTCGACGATAAAGCTAATCTGATTTTTCGCTCCGATCGATTGAACTACATAAAATCATCGCAACCCAAGTTGGCACAGGATGTGAGAAAGCCACCGAAACTTTACGGTAGTTCCGCAGAGCCGCGTGCTGTTAGGTTGCCTGTAGACTCCTTTCGATATGGCCAAACATGCAACAAAGCGGTAGATCGACCATCGAATGTGATATACACGAATTCGAAGGGCTTCGCGAGGCTGGCAGATCCATATCTGACCACCACCATGAAGGATATTGTGCCGCACGTGCACCCACGACACAATACGGTCACGTTTTGGAACTGGCCAGAGTGCGATGAACGCAAACTGGCTCCAAAGGCTGCTGACACGTTACAGCCGCGAAAGGTTGTGCCGGAGTTCAAACGAAAGCTAAATAACGGTTTCATCAGCGAAATGCGGGCTAATTTCGTAAAACCTACAGAAACCGAGTTCCGGCTAGATCCACGAATCGTTCAGCCCATTGTGCTCGATCCGACCGATCGCCTCGAATCTGCCACGGAGAGTTCGATGTACGGGGACAACAAAAACTGTGCTACGATACTGAAACAAAGAAAATATGAATAAACCATTGTCTCTTACCCTTTTTGCGTGTTTTACATAAATTTCGACAATCGCACTAGGAAAATGTTATAAACAATGAAAATGGTAAACAGCTGACACTGTTTGACGTTTTCAACTGTCAAACTTGTTGACGTTTGCGCAAAAACGGCTAACCCTTGACGCACCAACACAGCATTTGAAATCGTTTCATATTATAAAAGTAAAAATAATGATTCCAAAGCCATATCCAGTACTAATTTATATTCACAAAGTTAACGGCCTTTGATACATTATCACGGCTCATAACATCTAGCATCTACGGTCTTTTTGCAGCTGTCCTTAAACGCACTTTCGTCGAGATGAAGCGCCCGGTGTAATGCTTCCGGCACATCCACGTAGGTTCGATCGAGACCTACGGTGAAGATAAATTCACGCAACTTTTCCACATTTACCGCATCATTGTCGCTTGACCAAATGGTAAAAGTTACATCGTTAGTATCTTTTACTGCGCAAAATAATCGAAGCATGTTCGTGAGGCTGCTCCCCACAATTCCTGCCCTAACGGGAAATGTGATTGCGTTTCCAGCGTGGTCGATACCGTTCGAATGAATGGCGGAAGCCATAGCATCCACGTGCTGTTCCGTGTAGGCACCATCCGTAAAATCGGCACCCCAACGTGTGGTCCAACCGATCGAAAGTGTTGCTTTACCCAGTCGCCTTGCAGCGGCAAAAAATCGCACCGGATCTACCGGCACCGTGGCCGTGTTATCCACCGGACCGGGAAGAATGTCGGCGTTGATCCATGTGGCGAATTTGGCCATGTCGTAGGCGGACCGGATGATATCAATAGATCGCTCGAATGCTCCGATCGATTTGAAATCTAGTTTAATTCCCTTCACTTTCGAAACGGCGTCAACTTGTTGGTTGTATTGCAATACGCGCTGCAGGAACGTTTCGAGCGATATGTCGGACTCGGTGGCCGGAGGATGGGCCATTATGGGTATCTCATTTTCTCTGTTCACGTCTTCCTTTAGATAGCCCAAAGAGATGTCACATTCTATGAACTGGATGTCGCCTGAAAGGAGAAAAGATAGGAAATGAAAAGAGGTATTTCACAATTTAGACTGAAGGGTAACGGGATTGATGCGTACCGTCGAGAACACGGGTCAGGTATTCAGCATCGTTCACGGCATGAGCCCACGTAACTTGTGTTAGATTTCTACGCAATTTAGCCCCTTCGGTGACACTCCTTCCTCCTGATAGCACTGCAAAAAGAAACGATCGTTAATTATTTTACAACTGAGCACACCTTGGCCGTGCCAGGGTAGATACAAAACTATCACTACAATTTGGAAGCCTTTTGCTCACCCAAAACGCAACCAAGAATATAATACAAAAACATTTTCAAAAATCGTTTGCACTCAAAGCACGAAAGCGACTGACGGAATCATCGTTCGGTGTGCATCGCTCTCCCCCTTCCGGCAGGCGCTGTCCGTGGCTAATCGTATTAAGCTTATCTTATTGATGTTTTTATAGCTCAAGGGAGGCAGACATTTGATAACTGATAGCTGATTGTTCGAATACTCACTCGTAACCAGGTTTCTTTTGCGCTGGCGTCTGGATTACCCGAAACCCAGCTCGGTGTTCCGATCATATGTTTGCTGTCATGTTGAAAGGATGACAACAAAAACGAGGGGGCCTTCTACTATCATCATTCCGTTAGTCAATAAAAAAAAAATTGTATTCGTATTTGTTTTTTTTGCAGTTAAACCGGAAAAAGCCCATTTTTATTAATTTCAACCTGTGTGCGGTACGAAACATCTACTAGAAGTATTCAAACTCTTCTTGTCCTCTTTCAGGACCTACAAGGAAACTGTTGAATGCTAGTAGTAACTGATGTACTCATAACTTCCCTTTTCTGGGTTCACAATTTCAATAAAACTCTGCCTAATTATTAACTGACAAGAAACTATACACACCGTGTAAGAGAAGGTGTCTAACAAATTGCTGCACCGAGCGATTGAGTGCTAAAGAATCGCTTAGACATCGGTGGCTTCAAACAAACTAACAGATCAAACAGCTACAATCTACTAAACTTTCACCATCAAATGTTGGTATTCAAATTCAAATTCAAAGGTCATCAGGATCCAGCAGCGTGCCCGGTTCTACTTGATGTCGCACAGCAGCGCAACACCTCGCAGGGTCCAGTGGCGCGGATTAAAGTCGGTCTCGAAGTCGATCGAACCGACGTACTTCTGGTCCGTGCGCTGCGGCTTCCGGTAGATGGGGCACTCGTACAGCCGTGGATCCTTACCGGCCGTCGTGTTGATCGCGTAGATGTAGATCACCGGCATCTGCTCGTACAGCACCTTGGGCTTCGACTCGATCAGCTTTCCGCTGCGACGGTCCAGCGATGCACCTGTCGAAGAAAAACGGAAGCAACTCCGGCGACCGGTGAAGATGGATCCGAATCCTACACCTAGGGGGGCCACCCTGCACGGTGTTGCTTACCCTCCAGAAACAGGCCGTACACGTAGACGCCTTCCTGCGGTGGGTCGTGGATGTCTTCCTTGTTGTGGCGCGTAATTTGATTCTGCAGAACCACCGAATCCAGGGCCCAGCCTTTGTGGGCTCGCGTTACCTCCTGTAAGGACAGAACGGATTTGGGGAGGGGAGAGGACACAAAGGCGAACAAACAAGCAATCAATCTGCGGGTAATTGCCACACATACACAGTCACGTTATTTTGCATTTTTTCGGTCCGTATAGTTGAACCGATTCACCGTCATAAATATTTGACATCGATTATGTTCGAGGCGCCATGGTGCCACGAAAGAATGCTAACAATTTCGGTTCGTCTTACGAACGCATCGAAAATTCACGAAACCAGGCCTTCGAAACAGGAGACCAATAAAGTACAATAAGGTTGCTGTGATTGCATATCTTTAGGCGACCTTGTGATGTGAACCGGTTATATCGGTTATGAACCGGTGTGGTTAGAGAACAGAGTTCAACAAGGTTGCTGTAATTGCATACCTCTAGACGAATTAGTGATGCGAACGTTTTGAACCGATCGTAAAGAGGCGCATTATGTATCAAAGAATATCTTCTGCAAAACACAACTAAATAGAACGATCAAGCGATCACTTTACTGATCTGCAAAGCAACAAAATCTCTTTGTTTTGCTCTCAGTGAGAGCAAACTATTCCATTTGCTTGGCCCGATGGTACCGGTTGAATTTTCCGACCGGTTCCTTCGCTTCACAAATTAAACAATGAGAACCACCCAGAGCCTCGTTCCTCGTGTTGGTCGTTTTGGAGAATTGCTGCGTACCTGTCGCATTGCGGTCAGGAAACCCTGTTGGTTGAAGAATCCAGTCATCCAGAAAACCTGCAAAAGTATCGAAAAGCATCGTTAGAGCACCGTCGTTTACGGATAGCGATTGAAAGCAAAGAGTTCAGTCAGGGGGCGAGTAAGAAACGCCGGCACGGCACGGCTGACAGGGTGTGTGTGTGTGGTGAGGGCTACCTTCGGCCGGTCGGAATTGATCCACGTGCGGAACTGTTGGTTCCGTTCCAGCAGCTCCGTGTACCAGAACCCGAGCGTCGTCGACTCCCAGGAGATCTACCGGGGGGGCGAAACGGGGAAAGTGTTAGCGGATCATTCTGCTATTTTCGGTTAGCCGGTCCTGCAAAAACAATTGCCATCAAAACATGTGATAAAAATACAAAACCCTCCCTGAAACACGCGCGCCTGTGGAACGGAAAGTTATCCTCAAAATTCAAAAAACCCTGCGAGCGAAGCGATGGGTAGTAGTCCCCGCGGCCCACTAACCTTCTGCCACTTTTCGGGGATCCGGGCGTCGTACATGGCGTCCAGCGATTGGCGCAGGTACTGACTCATCACGATCGTACCGTCGATCGCTAGCCTCAGGTCGCATAGGTTGTTGTACACCGTGTTGATCACCCGCTGCATGCGATCGATCTCCTGTCTGCGGAGAGAAGTATGGATGATGGTGTCGAGGGGTGTTGTCTCGCGACCCGGACTTACCTGAGGAAGATGTTCATCGGCAGCAGGGCGCCCATGCGGGTCAGCGACTCCTTGACCTCGAACGCCACGTACTGCGGAGGCAACTTGCGCAGCATGTCGGTGGCCAGCTGGAAGACGATGTTCTCCCGGGTTTCGCCGCCGCCGCCGCCACCCTCCTTCGGCTGGACGCTCAGGATCGTGTCCAGGATGCCCTTGGCCGTGTTGATCTGGTACGTGATGTCGGCGTTCGGGTGCAGGCCGAACACCTCGGGCGTGTCGGTCGGCGGCAGCTGGTTGATGTAGTCGGCGTACACCTGGATGTTGCGCGAGATCGGCACCCGGTAGCCCTTGTAGAACTCGAAGCTGGCCGTCAGCAGATGCTCGCTGAACCACACCTGCGTGAAGGTGGTCAGGAGCCGCTTGTCGAAGTCGTCGGTCACGCGCCCACCGTACATGACCTCGCCGAGCATGTAGCAGAGCGTCTGCCACGATACCCCCTTCTTGGGATCCATCTCGTCCAGGTGGTTCTGGATGAACTGGACGCTGGCGGAGAAGTCCGCCTGGTTGAACTCGTACGGGATGTTCCACCCGAGCGGTCCGAACTTGCGCCGCTCCTGGACGACACAGTGCAGGAAGGCCACGGTGTACAGCAGCGGTGGCCACTGCGGGGCCGACGTGTAGTCCAGGTAGTCCTGCGTGAAGGCCAGATAGCTGCGCTTCAAACTGGCCCGGATACCCTGCGGTGGCTCGTTGGTGAACTTGATCGCCATCTGCAGCAAACCGATCGGGAACTGGGGGTGCGTCTCGGTGGTGACCCACAGGCGGAACGAGTCCGCCACGTGTTCGGTCTCGATCAGCACGTCGATGATCTCGTTGCAGAAGCTCAGCGAGAGGTGCACGTTCTGCAGCAGCACCCAGCCGCCGGACGCCATCGATTCGCCCATCAGCTTCCGGGCGTGGTACTCCTGGCCCTGGCCCATCGATACCGTCTTCAGCACGATGCCCTTCACCTTGGCCAGCGCGGCGATCTGCGTCGTCGGGTCGGACCCGATCGACAGGATGCAGACGAGCGGGGTGCGCGGTTCCGACTCGGACCAGGTCACCTCGAGGTCGAGGATGTGCATCTCGCCGTACTCCTGGCCAAGGGAGGCTTCGATGTATCGGCGAGCTTGGGAGATCGTACGATCGGGGCTCCAAGATCGGATCAATAGAAGCTTCCGAAAGACATCCAGCTCGTGCTCGTAGTCACACGGTATCACCTCCAGCTCGGGCCGCTCCGCCTCGTACCAGTTGCGCCAGTCGCGCTCGTTGTACTCGATCTTCTTCAGCAGGCCCGCGAACGTCTTCAGCTTGCTAATCTCGACCAGATTCAGCCACGTGATGTCGAGAATCCATCGGAAGGGCTTCGGTGTGACCGCGTTCAGGTCCAACGAGGCGCCTCCCTTGACGAACGCCATGAACTCATCGTGGCTGATCGTGCCCCGCTGGTAGTCGATCTTGATCGCCAGCATCAGCGTGAACAGCTGCTTGTGCCGCTCGTACAGCGAGCGGCTCGTGAAGGCCCACACCTCGTACGTGAGGTACTTCAGGATGATCCCAATCCGCTCCTCGGTGATGTTGCTCTTGGTCGACTTGGTGATCGAGTTGTCGAAGATGATGAGGAACTGCTTCAGCGAGTTCTGGTACATCACGTTCACGTTCGACATTTCCACGATCAGGAAGTAGAGGATCGAGCCACGGGCCGCCACCGCCCGGAACTCTTCGCGTGCAATCATAATCTTCTTCTCCGTCACCTCGGAGATCTTGAGCTTCTGGTTGACCTCCTCGGCCGTCGTCTTCGTTTCCTGCAGCACCTCGATCAGCGCTTCGTCGTCCACCAGCGAACCCTCGGTCGACGTGAGCCGGCAGAGCAGGTTGCCCTCCAGCTCCTTCATGCTGCGCTGGTTCTTCATGACGCTCTCGAACAGCTGCACCCGCTCCGCTTCGAGCTCGCTCTTCTCCATCAGAATCACACGCCCCAACAGTTGGTCCTCGAGGCCACGCATGGTCACCGTGAAATCGATGATCGAAGTCTTGGCGCTGATCTCCGGGCTGAACGGTGGGTTCGGGAGCTTCGTCGTGATGTACAGCATGAAGCCGGGCATCACGTCACACTCTTTGTCCCCGACCAGCACCTTCTCCATCGAGCCCGACTTGATGAAATTCTTCTCCAGCACATTGTCAATGACTGGGTCCAGCTCCATTCCAACGTCCTCAATCAGCAGTGGCCTGCCCAGCGACAGCGAGTCTTCCAGGTGCGTCCGGAAGTACTTGTGGTTCAGCGATGTGATCTGCAGCTCGTTCTGGTCCTCCTTCGACTTGATCCACAGTTTGCCCTGCGTCTGCGGGTCGATCAGGAGCGGGTAGCTGCTCGACTTGGTCACGATCAGTGCGTTCTGCACCGACAGTTCGTCGTTCGGCAGGCCTTGCAGGTTCCACTCGGAGATGGTCGCCGAGTCGACCAGCATCTGGATGATGTTGAGCTGCGTCGTGAACGGGATGGTGCGCGCCTTCAGGATCTCCATCCACGTCTTGAACAGCGTGCAGCGGAACTCCTGGTTGTATGGCCCACAGTAGGACAGGAAGCCGGTCGCCAGCAGCACGTCTCCGACCAGCTTGCCCAGCTGGATCTTGAACTCCTTGCTTTGCTGCGTCCAGCGGGCCTTCTCGCCGCCGAGCCCGTTGATCAGGGCCGTCGCGGCCGTCATCTTGCGCAGGCAGCTGTTGGCCGCATCCGTCAGCCGTTGCTTCTCCGAGACGGCCGCATCGTACTGGTCCTTCACCTTCTGCAGGGCCGCCTCCCGTTCGGCCAGCTGGTTCTCGGCCGCATTCAAATCTTCCATCGCAATCTACATCGGACAAGAAAACAAAGCTTAAGCCAACAGCGCCGTGGCCTCACAACGAAGCCACTAGGCGCTGTATCGAATTGGGCGTGGTCAAGCCACACGAAACAGGGGGATCAAGGGGGGGCAAAGTACAACACAAGAGAGACAGGCGCGTCACATACCCTTAGGCGAGCTTCCTGCAGCATCAGGTTCGACTTGAGCGGCAGAACCTCCTTGTTGACACCGTGGAAGAACGCCATCGCCTTCGTCCACGAGAGCAGCCCGGCCACGTCGCCGCAGACGCGCCGGGCCGTGTCCATGTTGTAGTCCTCCATGTGGAAGTACGGCTGCAGGTGCTCGATCATCTCGTCGTTGATCGTGTCCTTCGGATAGTTTTGCAGCTGCAACAGGAACGTCGTGCTCGCCATCATCTTGAGCGACTCCTGCCAGGATGGCTTCGGGGACGGTGCGCCCGTGTCGGCGATCACCGGGTGCAGCTTGCGCTGGAACATGATCAGCACGCAGTCCATGATGCGCATGATCAGGTGCGGCGGGCGGCCCAGCTTGCGGACCGTCGCGATGTGCGCCGGCTTGATGGTGTTCAGTGCTGCTTCCGCTTCTTCCAGCGCAGGTTTAGCGGCTTCCAGCTTCTCTTCGGCGAGCGCCTTCTCCACGGCAATGCTCTGCACGAGCGCCTCGGCCTTCTCCTTCACGATCTGTACCTGGTTCTTGAAGACCTCCGCCTGCATGGCCCGTTCCGTTACCTCCACTAGCACGCGTTCGGCCTTGGCCGACGCTTCCACCAGGTCCTTCTCCATGATGGCGAGATCCTTCTTGAGGATCTCCACCGACTCGGACGCCTCGGCCAGCTTCTCCAGCCCGGTGTCCATCTTGT